>NC_092033.1:1126907-1401907 GCF_042242105.1 Pempheris klunzingeri
TATAGTGTGTGTGTGCTAGTTAGTCAGTGTGTCAGTGTGTAGTGGAGGTCTATAGTGTGTGTGTGTTAGTTAGTCAGTGTGTTAGTGTGTAGTGGAGGTCTATAGTGTGTGTGTGCTAGTTAGTCAGTGTGTTAGTGTGTAGTGGAGGTCTATAGTGTCTCTGTTGTTCTGGATCAACATGTTCTCTGTCTTTCTTTAGTCTCCTCTGATGAACAACATGTCTGATTCCTGGATTTTCTCCATGTTTCTCCAGTCTGAAGTCTTTTCTCACTCATTCTGCTTCAGTGAACCTTCTAGCTGAGGTTGGTCACCAGAAGAAGAAACACCAAACAGCATTTAGAGAGCAGAGGGTTCATTATCGGTGGATGTTTAAACACCTCTGCTGCAGAAGTGTCGACTTCCTTTTCTTACTCGCTGGACGTTTATAAGAACTGATGAATGCACGTCTTCATAAATGTGACAGAAAAGGAAGCGAAAGATTGTTTCTCCCTGGTTAGTTTTGTTATTATGAGCTGTAACACTGTTTTATGGAGGTTTTAGGGAAGAACTGACTAAAAGTGAAACACGTCTGCAGGCAGCTGTTTGATCACATGTTGGTAGATCTGATCAGAACTAAAACTCTGAACTTGCCCTTTAGCTGCTGATCTTTTGGTCCAGTTAATGTGACATTTATGGTTTGACTGTAACTGTGACCTCATCATAAAACATGTTTGGAAGCATCATTTCATGTCGAGGTCCCGTCGACGCCAACCCCCCCAGGAAGGTGTCCAGGCGTTGAGGCCAAACTGTGTGACTACAGCGATGGTGTCACATCGATAAAGAGACGTCTGTAAATCAGGAGACTTTTTTTCCAGAGCGTCACGACCTGTGAAGTCGTTTCACCATCAGGATTTGATCCATTCAGTCTGACAACATTTGGAAAGTAAATCATTTTATCCCCATTCAAGTTAGCAGAAGGCTAACAGGAAGTTAGCATAGGGCTAAGAGGTTAGCATAGGGCTAAGAGGAGGTTAGCTGGGGGCTAACAGGAAGTTAGTGGAGGGCTAAGAGAAAGTTAGCGGAGGGCTAAGAGAAAGTTAGCGGAGGGCTAACAGGAAGTTAGCTGTCTCAGCAGGCCTGAGATGCTCTATGGCCCCATGAAGACGAAGATCTCAGTACTTTTATTCCCGGGAAGTGGAACTTTTTTAGCTTCAGGCTCTTCTGGGAAACTTTCACAGGAGTGAACGGAGCCTCCAGCACTGAGTCCAGGTCTCTCTCTCTCTCTCTCTCTCTGGTCGCTGCCCCCGTGGCCCCCGGAGGCCCCTCTGATTGGTTAATAACCCCTCACAGACCTTTAACTGCACACTGGTGTAATGAGAGTTAAAAGATTTTAGACGTGAGGGTTTTAAAACACCTTCATGGTGTCTCTTTAAAGGTTTTAATGTCCTGGTCAGGTTTCCTCTGATCCTCTGACCTTTAGAGAGGAACCACTCACTGCTCTAGTAATAAAGTTGATCTGATATTATTTGGTTATTGCATGCTGCTTTATTTATTTTATCTTATCGTGAGGAACTTTGTGATGTTCTGCTTCTAAACAGACGCCTTGTTACTCTGCAGAGTTTCATAAAAACACTAAAAACAACTCATTTAACTTCCTTTTTTTGATTTGTGACATTTATTTGTGCAGAGAAACCGAACGTTTGTACCTGCAGCCGGTTTCAACCTCACTTTCCAAAGCATGCTGGGAACTTTTCTCCCTCATCTTGCTGCTTTTTTGGGTTTCTTCCTGCAGAAACTCTGTGATGCAGAAAAACCAGACTTAGTTCACAAAAGGCAGAATTTAATTTCATATGTCATAAAGAACAACCCAGTGTGTGTCCATGAAACACCAGCAGGTTTTCTGACTACATTCGGTGTCTCCTGAGGGATTCTGGACTATTTCGGTGCACATTTGGGTTTTTCTGCATGCGCTCAGGATCAAACTCCTGCTTCCTGAATGACTCTCACACTGTCTTCTTCTCTGTGTTGGCTGAAAGATGCAAATCTGTATTTTTTTTTTTCCCTTCCTCTTTTCATGTCATCTCATTTCTCCATGTTTCCCCCTGCAGCTCCCTCGGGCCTTTCCATGGGAAAAGGAACTTTTCCTGCAGCCCTGGGAGAAATCCAGCTATTTTAGGAAAACACGTCACCGTGTTGAGCTGCAGCCCAGAAACTCTCCCTTCTTTCCATCTTCCAGCTTTTCTTCTCGCTCTCTGGACTTGTTGCGCGGCGGTGTTTACCTTCCCCTTAAAACTGACGCTCTTTGTGTTTGACAGGAGAGCAGCAGGGAGGGAGAAAGCCCCTCTCTCTCCCTCCGTCGCTGTTTTCTCCCCCCCCTCCTCCTCCATGCACAATGCAACATGCCTGCAGCAGGCAGCGCTGAGCCATGACCGATCCTGTAAGTCGTGCACAACTTGTGGAGCAGCTCGGCGGCTGCTGTGGAAACGTCTGCGTGGTCTCGTGTTGAAGCGGCTGCGGCGTGACATTGCAGAGCCTCTTTTTTTTTTGTGTGTGTGCCTCTTTTTCCCCTTAATGTGTGTGTCATCTGTGGATGGAGGGAGGTGTGGATGGAGGAGGACAAACCCCTGAGCCACAGGTATTCATTTGGGATCAAACCGTGAATGAAAAACGACGAATCTTTGCATGAAAACCGCATGTTTCTGCATGAAATCTGTCTCCATTACTCCATTAGCGCCATTAAACTGTTTCCAGTGGTGGCTGCACGCTCAGATTCGCAAATATCACATCCCATCTCACCATAAACAACAACTCCTGTGATAACCTTGAGCCTGTGCCACGCTGGAGACAACAGGTTCATTACGCACCACACTTTCTGTGCACGCAAACTCTCCACATTCCTCATATTTCCTCCTGACTTCGACGTGATTTTGTGCACGTTTGCCCCCAAACCCTCCGGATCAGACTCACCATGAGCATATGTGCGTGCATGTGTGTTTTTATTTCCCCCTCAGTGAGAGAGCGTGCACACACACGTCAGCTCGGGGAGGGCACAGCCTGCTTAAGATGCAGTGAATGTGACAGCCGAGCCGATAGTCCAGACTACAGCAGCGGCGCGTGGACGGGAAAGGTGAGCGTGCTGGTGGGGGGGGCCGCGAAAATGCCAGCGGAACCGGCACACCCGCAGACGTGACGCCGACACAGCGAGGAGAGAAGGGGGGAGAGACACGCGGAGACGCTCAGCTGGTGTCCAAATACGCGCGGGGGAGTCGGAGGGGGAACAGAGAGGACTGAGGAGCGGGAAGCGTCGCCCTTGTCTGGGGGGGAAAGATGACAGTGGTGCCCGGAGAGAACCTGGATGAGACTGTGGCACTGGCCGCGCTGTCAGCCCAGGATGTGTACGACCCGGAGCGGGCGGAGAACCAGGACTGCTGCGAGCGGGTGGTCATCAACATCTCCGGGCTGCGCTTCGAGACGCAGCTGAAGACTCTGGCCCAGTTCCCCTCCACCCTGCTGGGGGACCCGCGCAAGAGGATGCGCTTCTTCGACCCGCTGAGGAACGAGTACTTCTTCGACAGGAACAGACCCAGCTTCGATGCCATCCTGTACTACTACCAGTCCGGGGGGAGGCTCCGGAGACCCGTCAACGTGCCAGTGGACATTTTCATGGAGGAGATTAAATTTTACGAACTGGGGGAGGAGGTGATCGAGAATTTCAAGGAGGATGAGGGGTTTATTAAGGAGGAAGAGCGCCCGCTGCCCGAGAACGAGTTCCAGCGGCAGGTCTGGCTCCTGTTCGAGTACCCGGAGAGCTCCGGACCCGCCAGGGGCATCGCCATCGTCTCCGTGCTGGTCATCCTCATCTCCATCGTGATCTTCTGTCTGGAGACTTTGCCGGAGTTCCGGGAGGAGGCCCGGGGGTTTGACGAGCAGCTGCAGGTGAACGGAACCGCGCGCGCAAAGAAGCCCAACCCGTTCACGGACCCGTTCTTCATCGTGGAGACGCTCTGCATCATCTGGTTCTCCTTCGAGCTGCTGGTCAGGTTCCTCGCGTGCCCGAGCAAGCCCGCGTTCTTCAAGAACATCATGAACACCATCGACATCGTGGCCATCATGCCCTACTTCATCACGCTGGGGCTGGAGCTGGCGGAGCACCAGGGGAACGGGCAGCAGGCCATGTCTCTGGCCATCCTCAGGGTCATCCGCCTGGTCCGGGTCTTCCGCATCTTCAAGCTCTCCAGGCACTCCAAGGGGCTCCAGATCCTGGGGAAGACCCTGCAGGCCAGCATGCGGGAGCTGGGGCTCCTCATCTTCTTCCTCTTCATCGGGGTCATCCTCTTCTCCAGCGCCGTGTACTTCGCGGAGACAGACGACCCGGACTCCGGCTTCAGCAGCATCCCGGACGCCTTCTGGTGGGCGGTGGTGTCCATGACCACGGTGGGCTACGGGGACATGTGTCCGGTCACCATCGGGGGGAAGATCGTGGGCTCGCTGTGCGCCATCGCCGGCGTGCTGACCATCGCGCTGCCGGTGCCGGTCATCGTGTCCAACTTCAACTACTTCTACCACCGGGAGACGGAGCACGAGGAGCAGTTCCAGTACACGCACGTGACCTGCGGGCAGCAGCAGCCGCCGTTTGGGGAGTTCAGGAGGAGCGACAGCAAACCGTCCCTGTCCAAGTCCGACTGCCTGGACAGCAACGACGCGGACTCCATCAAGTACACCAACTGCAGCCCGCACAAAGCCTACACCGGGAAGCTCACCGACGTCTGAGCCTCCGCGCCACCGTTACGCGTGAGCGGCGCGCTGAGGGGAACCTTTGAGCGGCGCCCCCGACCCCCTGCGCTCTGGTTTGAGTTTAGACTGGCGAGCTCCTTATTAGTGCCATCAACAGGGATTCATTTAGATCACCGCAGCGGACGGATGAGAGGAGAATTCACCTTTTGTCCCCCTGAAACTGTCTTCCATTACGCGCGCCAGGAGCTGATGATCAGCCTGTAGCCAGTAGTAGCACTTTATTATCATTACTGTTCCTCTTAGTAATTTATTGCCCAAATAATAATAATAATACTAATAATTATAATAATAATACTAATGATGCAGGTTTAAAGTTTACATTTGTTTTTCTGAAGCAGAGACAACACAGGACCAATGGAAGCTAAATTTACTGACTGATGCAGGAGGCACATGGTGGCTGTTGTTACTGTGGACACACACACACACACACACACACACACACACACACACACACACACACACAGTCACACAGTCACACACACACACACAGTCACACACACACACACACACACACACACACCTGTTATATTTTCCGCTCAGGCTGGCTGGAGCTCAGTGGTGGATCAGATGATGTGCAGCAGGCTGGAAGAATCAATTATCCTAAAATTAAAAAAGGACAGCAAACAGGCGGCAGCAGCACATTCAGCCTGTAAGACGACAGTCAGGGCACAAGCGCCCCTGCGGCTCACATGCTGACTTTAAATTTCCAGGCTCCAGGAGGTTAAATCCCCCTGCAGCCTCTTTGTTAAACTATTATGAAATCAGCCGCAGCTTTTCCAGACCAAGAGCGCCCCCGCGTGGATGAAACGGGGCCCCGCGTCTCTCTGCTCGCTGGATGCAGTTTCTATAGCAACCTTCCAGACTTTTCTGTATTGTCACCCAGGAATGAGAAGGATGCTGAAGAGACGAGGCCGGAAAACCACCATGTTGTGGGAGCCTCCATGTTGAATCCAGCTCGTCCACTCACTCCATTCATCGGTTAAAAAAAAAAAAAAAAAAAAGACACCGAACATGATCCATTAAATGATCCAAACTGGGCTGCAACCAACAATTATTCTAATTATCTCTTATTTTAGGCCGAAAATAGGTCAAAATCTGTGACAGACGTCCATCACAAGTTCCCAGAACCCATTTCTTCTGTTGGAAAACCTGAAATGGATTCAGTACTTTCAAAAAAATGAGGAAATCTTTAATAGTTTTTAAAAGAAAAAGATACGACTTTGGGTGTTTTAGAGCTCGACTGATGCAGATTGACTCTGTAGATTGATCCTGTACGAACAGAAAAGCAACAATACCTCAGCTGATGCTAGTTATTTACAGAAATTCATCATTTTGGCAATTAAATGTTGAAAAAGTCTAAAAGCAGGATAGGTTAGTGATTATATGGCAGCCAAAAGATGCCAAAATCTGACCGGTTGTGATTAAACGTCTTATTTAAAGTACTAATTCAAAGGTTTATAACATTTAAATATGAAATTGTGAAACCATCTTTTACATGGTTTAAATTCCTCATCTTTGAAATTTCCAGAGGTTAGTTTGAAGTTGTGAATTCATTTTATTTTAAATGTAGTCAATGTAGTGTTCTTTTTAGGGTCCTTAAAATTCACAAAGAGAATTAAAACATCAATATTAAAAAAAAAATTATATTTAAGTTAAAATTTTTGGATTTAAAGATTCTAGTTAACATAAAAAATTACAAAAAATTTGTATTAATTGGATTATCTTAAGCTAAATTTGGGTTTAGTTCAATTTCAATTTGTTGATGAAGCTCATGTTAAATGATTGAAAGCTCCAGAACACCTGTTAGATAAGACTGTATCTCAGCTTTTAAGCCAAAATGGACCTTAAAATGCTTTTAAATGTTAAATTGAACACCTATAATTCCATGCAAACTTCTTACACTGAAGAAGATCATGTGATTTGACCAAAAGCTCCAGAACAGCCTGAATTACATTGATCTGCCCAATCAGGTTACGCTCTATTGGTCACATGATCCAAGAAAGCAAAGTTTAAAAAGAGAATTCAAACCAGTTTTTTTTTTTATAAATTCAGTTGTATTTAATATTCAAATTTCAATGTGATTTATTTTTGGCACTTTTCTGCTTCCATAGCCGCTGACATTCAGACTGATATTTCTGTGATCAGCTGATTAATAAGCCTGTTCATGTTTCCGTTGAGCTCCAACGTTTTCACTCGAGAAAATACTTAAAAAGCAAAATCAACTGATTATTCTCACTAATCGATATTTTAGCACTTGGATCCTGTTAATTAAAAACTCTAATGAAGAGATCAATATTTTAATAGATTAATATGTAACACAGGAAAGAAAAAACTGGTCCCCTGCTGCTTTTGAGGTTTCCATAATTAGCTCCGTCATCACAGCACCTTACTCATGTGGACTCCAGGACGAGTCACTCCACCAAACCTAATGGAAAAAAAGGGGGATTTTAACAAACGGAGGGAATATAAAGACACGTGTTCACCGTCCTGCTGGTTGGATTATTAGCTGATGGACTGATGGATGGAGGCCTGATGGAGTTAAACTGCTGAATCATCAACACAGACGGACAGACGGACGGACGACCCTTCAGCCCGGACGACCAACGGATCCAAAACACCGGAGGGCTGGTCACACAGAGAGGTGAGTTAACACGTTAATATTCATACTTCAGCGTATTTATCATCTGTGTTGAGGCGTCTGGAGCCTGATGAGCAATCTGAGTTTCAGTTTTCCAACATGGCTAGACCTGGAAGATCCTTTTGGTTTAACCACAAACAGCCGTTCTATCGCTCTCTGCACACACACCAGACTCCATTCACTAAAACGGGGATTTTAGAGAACAGGACACAGGAGCTGCTGGTGTAGTTGCTGTGACTTTGGTGTTTTAAAGAGTTGGTTTGGAGCCAAGTTTCCTCTTTAAAACACCAAAATCACACAATAACACAAACAAACTAATCAATCAAAGCAGCGGTAAACCAGCAATAACCTGTGTTGCTGTGAGGTAAAATTAATGTTGTTCCCAATGGAGTCTGGTCTGTGGCAAAAACAAGCACTTGGTTTAACCACAAACAGCCGTTCTATCGCTCTCTGCACACACACCAGACTACATTCACTAAAACAGGGATTTTAGACGGGAATTGCTAATCTTAATGCCGACTCAATCCATCAGTTTGTTTGTGTTATTGTGCAACTTTGGGGTTTTAAACGGTCACTTCGGATCTAAAACAATATTTGTGGAACACACAATTACACAAACAATCTAACCCATCGTGGCAGCGGTAGACCAGAATCTCCTGTGTTCTTTGAGGTAAAATTACTGTTTTTTTTCAATGGAGTCTGGTGATTTGAAGAGAAAAAGGATCTTACAGCTCTTTCTCTTTAGGGATCCTGTCTGACAGCATCATGGAAAGGATCCCTACAGAGAGAGACCTGGAAGATCCTTTTGGTTTAACCACAAACAGCCGTTCTATCGCTCTCTGCGCACACACCAGACTACATTCACAAAAACAGTGATTTTAGCTCACAGGACACAGGACTTTGTGTAATTCAGCTTCACAAACAAACTAACCAATGGAGGCAGCGGTAGACCAGCAGCTCCTGTGTTCTGCAAAGGTTCCAGCTCCTGGTTTTGCACTAAAGAGTCATTCAGACCAACCTTTTTGGCGCCACGGACCGGTTTCATGTAAGACAATATTTCCACGGACCGGAACTTCAAGGTGTGGGGGATAAATACGACGGAATAAAATTATACGGCCGACAAAAAACAAATATAAGTGCATAAAAATACAACTCACCATTCCGCCGATCCTGATTTTTAGCGGGAGAATCACCTGTGGCGATAAATCCGTATTTTAAGCAGGACGCCTGAAATAGTCTTCTTCTTCTTCTTCTTCTTCTTCTTCTTCTTCTGTCTCCTCATCGGGCCTTTCCCCCTTTCCCAAAGAAGCTTCCAAACATGTTTGTTTTTTTACTCATTCTTGCTCGAGGGCTTACCTGGGGTTACATATCACGTGACCGAGACGAGTCTTCACCTGTGTCACGAGGCTCAGACGGATGTAATTGGGAGAGAATCCGGTCATTTTTCAAAATAAAACATCTTTCAGACTCTGATCATCAATAAAATATATTTTTTTTTTTCTGTGCCGCTGATTTAGACACCAAAATATGTAAAAGTAAGGAGCTGCTGTGGAAGGAGAGCATTTTGTCCATAATGACACGTCAGACAAACCTGTTCTTTAATTGATTTCAGACTTTCACTTTATATGAGACAACTGGTGGAAAGTTCCTCTCAGTATTATTTGCCAGACAAGAACTTTTGTTTCCACACAGACACTCACAGTAAAGACCGACAACCTTATTCCACGTTTCCAGCATCACACTTCAGCACAGAAAACACAAATTTGACAACTTAATAGCTGAAAAAATGACTCTAGATACCAGATAGTTTAAGATAAAGGCTTTTCTTTATGATTAAATGAACTGAAAGCTTCTTTTTAAGCTTCATGGAGAACAAGAGGACGTCAGATCTCTGTGTGACGTTCACACCTGTTGAAAAAGAGCAGGATGATTCAGAGGCGACCCTCTGACCTCTGCGGCGTCACACGGCAGCAGCAGCACAGCCGTCGGCCTGCAGGTGGCAGCAGCAGCTGCAGGAAGTCGGCTCCCTGAACGTCCTCTGAGCTGCAGCTGAAGCACACACAGACCCCCCGTCAGTTCAGAACTCCCTTCAAATTTCCACCAAATTAAGGATTTCCAGTCTAACAGAGCCTCATTAAGCAGATTTAGAGTTTAACACCCTCTGATAAATCATAAAATCAGACACACCTGTCTGCCAAGCAAGCAAAACTTTATTATGAAGCACTTTTCATGCACAGTGAGTCCTACCACTGAGGGAGCAGCCACACACTGTTGGTGGATAGTAAACACAATTAATAGATCAGTCAGAAGAAGTGAAAAAGACATGAGGAAGAATAGATTAAGATCAACACCTGTCCAATGAATGAAGAACCTTTGATCTGTGGCTGGTTTTCATAGTTTAAACTCAAACTCCTGATCTTTTAAGTGTGATTCAGAATGAATTCTTGTGTGTTTGGTGTGTTTAAGCCGGAGTCAGTCACACTCTGGTGTGGAAACGACTTTTATGCACGAACTAAACTTCACTCTGGTCCCTTCGGTGCGACGCTGGAGTCGCAGGGAGGGAAGCTGTGGGTTCAGGCAGCGACAGCACTTTGATGACTGATCAGGAAAGATTGTGATTTCAGTTTAATGTTGATGATAAAAGAACGTCACGTCTCAGTCTGCATTAAAAACCACAGACTGTATCTAAGAGGTGGACGAGAGGTTTTGAAGTCTCCAGTTTGGCCTCATGGGTGACGCCATCTTGGTTTTTTTGGAGCCAGAAGTAGAAAAACAAGCACCCCCACTTTTTACATAACAGCCGTTCTATCGCTCTCTGCACACACACCAGACTACATTCACTAAAACAGGGATTTTAGAGGGTAGTTGCTTGTCTAATGCTGTCTCAATCAGTAAGTTAGTTTGTTTTATTGTGTCAGTTTGGTGTTTTAAAAGGGTAGTACAGATCAAACACAATATTTGTGTATCACACAATAACACAAACACACTAACTGATGGAGGCAGCAGTAGACCAGCAGCTCCTGCTTACTGTTTGCTAAAATCACTGTTTTTTTCAATGGAGTCTGGTGTGTTTGAAGAGAGCAATACAACAGCTGTTTGTGGTTAAACCAAAAGGATCTTCCAGGTCTCTCTCTGTAGGGATCCTTTCCATAATGCTGTCACACACTTGGGCCCCTTAGGAACTGCAAACAAGGAGGTTTTTGTACTAATCCACCCTTTAGTTAGTCTGCTCCCTCCAGTGGAGCGTGAAGGTGGTGCAGAGTGAAATAAAGCACGTTTAGATCATGTAGTATGAACCACAGGCCGCTCTCCCTCCACCACACGTCCACCATGTCACAGTTACATAACGCAGCATCTCATGTCAGACTGACAGCAGGAGACAAGACAGCTCGAACAAGCATCGTGCTAACTGACTGCGTCCCCCCCGGGAGGGTTTTTTTGGTCAGAATCTCTTCCTGTGAAGTCCTCCCCCGCCTGCCTCCCTTCCATGCGTGTCCTCTCCGAACATATGCAGCCGGTGCAGCCGGAGATAAACAGGTTTCCCCTTGGATGACACTGCTGCTGTTGACGGGGCAGAGTTACAGTCTGACAGCTATTGTTAGCGTCTTTGTCACTGCTGAGGGAATCTGTCCTGAAGCCTCAAGTGGCCTGCAGAGAGTTATCCACCCCCCCACACCCCCCACCTGCCCGCCCCACGCCAACCCTCTCCTTTTTCCACTTCATGAAAGACAAACAGGCGCAGATGAAAACAGCAGCGTGGAGGTGAAGATGGAGGGGACAGAAGGAGGGCAGGGGTTAACTCAAAACACATGCAGAGCATCACATCGGCTCGGCTTACATTCAACAGTAGATCCACGAGTGGAGCGCAGAGGATCACTGACCTTTAAAACGGTGAAAAATAACAGGAATGGAGGATAAAACCGCTAATTTCCCACCTGAAGACCCAGGAACATGTGACCGAACACATCACAGACTGTAAATAAACATGAACAACAGGTCTGCTGTAGTAAAATGATGCTTCCATGTGCGTCAGACCCAATCACAGGTCAGCTGTCTGTCAGTCATGAGGTCACACATAACTAATTAATTGAAACTGATCGAGGCAGCAGTGAGCCAACTGTGTGACAGCATTATGGAAAGGATCCCTACAGAGAGAGACCTGGAAGATCCTTTTGGTTTAACCACAAACAGCACACACACCAGACTACATTCACTAAAACAGGGATTTTACATGGTAATTGCTAATCTTAACACTGATTCAATCCATCAGTTTGTTTGTGTTAATGTGCAACTTTGGCATTTAAACGGTCAGTTCGGATCTAAAACAATATGTGGAACACACAATTACACAAACAATCTAACCGATCGTGGCAGCGGTAGACCAGCACCTCCTGTGTTCTTTGAGGTGAAAATTACTGTTTTTTTCAATGGAGTCTGGTTGCTTTGAAGAGAAAAAGGATCTTCCAGGTCTTTCTCTTTAGGGATCCTATGTGACAGCATCATGGAAGGGATCCCTACAGAGAGAGACCTGGAAGATCCTTTTGGTTTAACCACAAACAGCCGTTATATCGCTCTCTGCACACACACCAGACTCCATTCACAAAAACAGTGATTTTAGATGGGAGCTGCTGGTCTGCTGCTGCCTCCATCAGGTAGTTTGGTTTTGTTGATGTGAGATTTTAAAGGGTCAGCTGGATTATTCCTTACATGAGTGGGGATGAATCACATTAAATCTGCAGTGTGCAGTGGAGGGTTCACATTGTTTTAAACTAGATATTGTTCATGTGGAGTCTGTGAAACAATAAAGAAAACAAACTGTGCAGCTCAACACCTGCTACACAGACGTCAGTGAACCAGTCCTGATCATTCTGGGGCTGTCTGGGGTCGATATTGATCATAACTTGATATCGCCTTTCTCTCCCTTCCTTGGGAACGGCCTATTTTTAGCGGTTACTACATGGGAAATGTGCAGCCACGCTTAAAGACACCATCTGATAATACCTTGAATCTGCTGGAGTGAAGTGAAGCTCGACAAACCGCAGAGAGCAGTTTGACTGGATTATTTTACAAACGCCACTCGGTGCACAGCTGGTTCCACTGCTTTTGTTTATGGTCCGACTCACCGGACGCTCGGTTGTCTGGTTGCCGCTCGTCACATCCTGTCTGAGGAGGATTTTCATGCCGTCTGTGGCTGCAAACAGTTTCCCATCAGTGTCCATAGTGGACACCTGAGATTAGATAAAAGGAATCTATGAGTTTGTGACTGGATTAAAACCTCTTGGGGGTTTAATCTCAGCTCACAGCAGCGCAGCTTGTTACAGGTAAACTGTGTTTTCTGGTTTGGTGCTACTGCATAATCCCTTTTAAAATATTCATGTGCATAGAGGTGTAAAGCACGGGCACACAGTTCCTGTCCAATCTGAAACACTGCACGGTGACGTCTGCTTCTCGTGGATTTACAGACCGTGAGCTGATCTCTCTCTAGGAAATGTTCAATGCTTAGAGCCCAAAGCTGCCAAATGTGATAAAGGAGCATTCCACAGCCTTGTAAATCCTTCACAATTATGAAAAAAAGAATGAAGAAGGCAGATGAAAGGAGCCTGTTTGTTTAGCCAGGAACAGACGTTATGTTGTTCTCGTCAGAGCCACCAGACTCCATTGATAAAAACAGCAATTTTACCTTACATAACACAGTAGTTGCTGATCTACCGCTGCCTCTATTGGTTAGTTTGTTTGTGTTATTGTGTGTTGCAAAAATATTGTGTTGGGTCTGAACTCATTCTTTAAAGCACCAAAGTCAAACAATAACACAAACAAACTAACTGATCGAGGCAGCAGCAGAGCAGCAACTCCTGTGTTAAATCCCTGTTTTAGTGAATGTAGTCTGGTGTGTGTGCTGTTTGTGGTTAAACCAAAAGGATCTTCCAGGTCTCTCTCTGTAGGGATCCTTTCCATGATGCTGTCACACACTTAGAATAACACTCTGAGCCTGTCAGTGGATCAAACAAGCTCTTTTAGTGGACCTACTGTGATCAGGTGCAGTTGTCCCAAAGGATCACGTTGCAGCCATTGCAGCCTGTTTGGTGTCTGCTGGCTGAGGTGATCTACTGGACCAGTTCCAACACTTTTACTACCAGTCACTCACACACCAGGATGTGGACACAGAGGATCATGGGTTAAAAATAGGTCTCCTTTAAGTAAACTGGTGACAAGATTTAGTCATTTAGAAGATGTGAATTATTAATTCTAGTGAAGTAATTCAGGGGTTTAAATTATTGAGGGAACAATTGAATTAACTGAGTGCAGCAATTACTCATTTATAGGGACGAGCTCTCAAACATTTCCCAGCGTCTGTGTGGGAGATACTAATCTGATCACACATCAGGGGGTGTATTTCCCGTCCAGGCCGTGGTGACCTTTTAGCATTAGCTCGGCCTCGGCGTGCCACAACAGCTCGGCCGCTCTCCGTGTGCACGATGGAGACAGAATAAACAGGAAGTGATGGCTGCTGGTTTGTCCTGTCCTTGGCTCTGCTTCCTCAGCATGTGACTGTGGTGATGGAGATGGCCTGAAGTGTGTGTGTGTGTGTGTGTGTGTGTGTGTGTGTGTGTGTGTGTGTGTGAGGCGATGGAGACAGTGGGAAGGGAAAAAGAGGAATATTTAGAGATTGCGAGGCCGTTATGGATTCACAGCCTGATTCCTTCAGGAATCACGTCCAGAATCTCTGGTTCTTCGACTCATGAAGGTTTTTTGTGGCTCCACGCCGGCGGCACCTGAGGACGAGGGTGTCTCAGGTGGTCAGATATCCCAGAAACACCTGCAGGGAATATCTCAAAATCTGGCACAAACATCCACTTGGACTGGAGGACGAACTGGTGAGACTTTGGTGGTTAAAGGTCAAAGGTCACTGTTACCTCTAACAGTGGTATATATATAAGTATATATATTTAAGTATATATATTTATACTGCTGCCGCTACTTATTAATAAATAATATTAGTCATGTTATTGTTATTCATATATTAACTATAGGCTGTTACCATGTTGCTCATTATTAGTCATATATCATATTTCTTCCCGTTAAAGGGGGAGTTCTTCCTGTTAAAGGGGGAGTTCTTCCCATTAGAGTTCTTCCCGTTAAAGGGGAGTTCTTCCTCCACTGTGTCCTAATCTAATCTCTGAGCTGCTCTGTGAGGATTCTTGAATCCTTCCTGTTGAATTCCTGAATCTTTGGTCTCTGAATGAAAGAGTTTGTTCTGAGCTGCTCTTTATGGAAACAGTCTTGAGTTAACGCTGTAATGAACTGGAGCTGTATAAATAAAGATTAGACAACAATTTATATCCAAAAGGTCGAAGTTCAGGGGAGACGTGTAGTCAGATAGTGAACCTCCTGGACCTCCTGCCTTTATACGACGTCACCTGAGGACGTGGCCATGGTGATGTCACCATCTTGGTTTTTAGGAGCCAGAGGTGACGTTCGTTAGTTTGGTTATGTTTAGACAGGACCCCCCTCTTCCTGGTGTATCTTCCTCTAAATGGACCATAATTTACTAAATGAACATCCCGCTGTGCTGATGAAGACTGTAAACTAGAGACTGACACTTGGTTAGCTTATATATTTCAGTTTTCTTTTATTATTGTCTGTTTTCAGGCGCAGGTTGGTTACGTTTAGGCACCAAAACTACCGGGTGAAGGTCAGCAAAAGATGATGGGTCGGGTTAGAATAATAACTCAAATACAAGTATAAAAGGCTTCTTCTTCTTCTTCTTTATATTATGTAATGGGATCTCTGGTGTTTTTTCTGATTCTCTTCCAGGTGAAGAACGATGAGCTGCAGCTCCACCTTGCTGTCCCTTCCTACGTCGCGTCAAACCAAAAGAGTACACCATCCCTGCTTCCCCTCCTCCTCCTCCTCCTCCTCCTCCTCCTCCTCCTCCTCCTCCTTCCTCTGATGAAGGTGAAATAAGACAAACTCTGGATAAAAACACTGACACTCATAGGAAAACACGGAGCTATGAGACGCCTTTCCATGACAAGAGGACATCCTGACTGATTTTTGCACAGAGCGAAGCTGCAGTGGGACTCTGAGGTACGACTAACGTTACTTGAATCACCTGCTACGTGTATTTACAACATGTCTGCTGGCTGACGGAGTCCTCCATATATTCACAAATAGATGTTATTTGGGAGATTGCTCCTCTTGCTGTAGAGAAAAAGACCCTGTAAGTCCTGTCTGTACGTTGCATATCATATTCAAACCAAAACCTATTATTGCATGCTTGGAAAGTAGAGCATGTGCAAACAGAGGAAAACGAGTTTGACTTTTGTGCTGACGGCTCAACCTGTAAAATGGGAACAACGACAACGACAACAACAACAACAGCTCATCGATATCAAGTTTATTGAAATAATTCTGTTCGACCGGTGGAGTTAGTTGCTAAATCTCTATTTTTTAAAGTATCATACTGTATATGTTTTATATGGAGAGGAATTGGTTAACCTCGTGAATTATTTTGTAGATTTTTAACATTTTTGCTAATGTGTTTTATTATTATTTTTATTTTTTTTTTCATTTTGCCTTGGTAAAAACAAAGCAGCTCCAGCGGGCAAATGTCTGCCTGCCAAAACACGTTAAAAAAAAAAAAAAAAGAAGAAGAAGAAGAAGAAAAAACTGCCCAATGAAAAGAATGTTTGTGTGGAAAATTACAAAAAAAAAAAAAAAAAAGACAGTCGAAATGCATCTAATGCAGACATTTGACATCTGATTTCCTTTGAATGTTTCTGATTGCGTTTGGGTTTTCGATCAAAATGCTGTATATCTGTTATATCGATAACATCTACCTCAGTGTCCGCTCATTACCGACAGAAGCTTTAACACCTGAATGACGTTGGAGTCCCTCCATTATCTGAACACCTGTCATCAGACCTGGATTGAGTTTTGAAATGCCTCTCTAATTATCTGGTGCGATTAAACAAACCCAAACGCTCTATAAACTGCCATTTAATAACTTAGAAAAACACGCTAGAAATGCTAGAGGACATGTCTACAAACCCATACTAACTAGGGATGATTATATGAAGCCAATATTGGCCTTTTGATTAAGTATCAGATGTCATCCAGCCTGACTAACAGCTTAGAGCCTGACATCACGATTTTCTTTGCACATTTTAATTTATTTGTGAAATTGTTCAAATGGTTGTGTGTGAGCGAGAGTGCGACTGTTGTTGAATTAACTGTTGATTTAAGGGCAATAATGTTCTGCAGAGGTTTCCTACCATTGAATAAATGGACGAAGTCAGCCTGTCTTAAAAAACTGCTAATTAGTTTGAGGTTTTAATGGAAATGGAGTTTTTATCTCAGCCGATGGTCTAAAATGCTACAATTTCTGAAAGCTAAATTTTAGCAAAGGGAAGAATCTGAAAATTTGGGAATTCGTCCGGTTAGCTTTCTTTCCCAGATTTGGACAAGAGAATCAGTTTAATCTCTGTGTCCAGTAACTGTAGGGAAAAGGCCCGGGTGTGTTTAGCCTAGCTTAGCATAAAGGTTGGAGGCAAACTGCTAGCATGAAATACCGTACGGTTTACATGGTTTTAGGATCAGTTAGCGCTGGAGCTATTAAGTGATGAAAGTCACATCATAAACCTGTGAAAATATGTGATAAGCAGCACACGCTTAGGTCCAGGACATTAACCTAGCACAAAGATTAGCTTAGCACAAAAATTGGAAGCAGGGGGACGCTGCTAGCTAGCCTAGCTTCTGACAACTGTAAAGCTGTCTGATTTACATGTTACGTCTTGTTTACCGAATAAGTGCAGAAATAGAAAATAAGTGAATAAAAGTGAGAAACTGCGGTTTTAGAAGTAGTTAGCATTGAAGCTACTTGCTAACCAAGAGCCGCTAGCATCTCAAACGTCCTGTCCTCATTCTGGTACACATGGTGAATTGGAGTTGTGGCGCTAAGCTAGCAGTTCCCACCTGCTTCCAGTCTTTCTGAAGGCTAAACACGTAGCAGATCTCTGGAGTGGATTTACATCTTCTCATCCGACTCTGGGGAAGCTGGCAAACTAAAATATTTCCCAAATAGTTGAACTTATTGTTATGATCATCATTAAACATTTGTACTAGTCTGTGAAACTCCATCAGACCCTTAGCGTCAACTCTGCAGTTTGGTCTGGTTGTAATTCTGCTTTGCTCAGACATAAAAACAGCCGAGGGCGATATCTGTCTGACTGAGGCACCGATGAGCCTCGTGATGATTAACGTATTCTGCATACTGTATGTGCAACAATAATAGTACAGTATTTCCCCTGTGAGTCCTTCTGACTAAAAAAGAGTCAGCCTGGTCAGATTTCCACATTTTCAACCATCACTTGATAATCACGACATGGAACATCCATTGTTTCGTCTTGGAGGACATTTTCATGCTTCATTATCAACTGCAGAGTTTTTACTTCAGGCTTTTCACCAAAATTGTCTAATTTTCATGCAAAAATAAGGAAAAGCAATAGTGTGCGTGGGTACTGTGCTCTGGGAACTTCAGTGTGGAAGCAAAATGCATTTTGATTTCTTTTCTTTTTCCTGTTTTTTTATTCCCAGTTATTGTTGCCATGATTATTTTGACAATCTTCAATTGTGATCTATTTTTGATAAAATAAATCTTTAATCCTGATCAGTTTCAATCTTCATGTGTTTCAGTCGACCGCACATGCAGATGTGTCATTTGTTTTCTGTTTCTCGCTGTTTTTTTTTCATGGTACCATAGACATTTCCACTAGACGGCGAGGCTGGGTTTACACCGTGTGTCCGTGGTGTGCGTGAACCTGTGTGCTGTTGGGAGAAAACACCATCACATCTGTTTTAGCTTCATCCATTCTGTGGTTCCTCGCTGAAGTTGGTTACAGGAGAGGAAGGGACAAAATACAGTAAAGTGTTCGACTACGTACATGTAAACCTTGTTCTGGTGCAGCCGGTCTTTGTATCGTAGGCAGAGCAGACGTGACGCTGAGTAGCTTCTAGCTAAAACCTCCAAACATGAACACATGCAGCTTCATGAACAAACCACCAAACTGAAAAAAGCTAAGCTATAAAAGCTAATTAGCTGCAGAATGCTAACATATCTGCAAATGTCACTCTGGTCTGGTTAGATTGGTTTGTTCCGACACTCTTTGATACCACAAACAACAAACTGTCTGACAGCTACAGCACAGGTTTGTTTACTTTGTCTCTAGTTCCCTACAATCTAACAATAGCACTGACTAGTTCCCTAAGGAGTAACACAGACACTCTCTCCTTCCTTATGGTGGTCTTCTTGTGTCTGTTCACACCTTTGCATGTAGTTTGTCTGTGAGAAAAATTAGCTTCGCGTTTGGTGGAAACACACCTTAACACCGACGCCCCCTAGTTCCCTGTAGTGTAACACTGTAACACCGACCGAGATGAAAATGAGCATTTCTGATATTTCGCCAAAGAGAACTTTTTCTTCCTTTAATGTTTTCAGAAATGTCAATACTGTTTTGTGCTATAAAAAAGTGATGACCCGTGAAAAGTGACCAAATGTGATTTTAGTTGGAGGTTAAAGTCAGTGTGTCGTCAGCGTACCAATTTGCCAGAAATCTCGGCGGTTGGTACAAAATGTTTATATCCCCCCAGAGACATGTATCCTGGTCAGATTGTGATAAAACATTTCTCCTGTTTTGGTTACATACACTTCGTAGACGTGGCCTTTTGGCCTTTCGGCTCTTTCGTCACCTCTCCGACCTGCAGTTTGTACAAAAATGACGACAAAACCCTAAACTGAAAGAAAGAGATGCCACTTCATCAGTGAGCACCAACAGCAGTCAAAGAGAAGGAATCACAGTCTCAACATTTAAATCTACTTCTTGTCTTGTGTGCTTCCACATGCTGAAGTTAGCAGCCAGTGTTTTTTGGAGGCACTATCGAAAATAAATGTCACGTAGGTTAAATCCTGAAAGTAATATTTTCCTACTATATTGCAACCAGTTTAACAGCTATCTGGATTATAGCATTTTTATTTTTTATTTTTTTAGGATTCCTCCGATGTCTGACATAACATTTAGGAAATTATTTTAACCCTAACCTTAACAATCTATAGAGCTGGACATTTATTTGAAACAGTTTGGGCCAAAATAACCTAATTCTGTATCCACTATATATCCATGTCTTACTAAAAAGAAATCATGTCATAAAAGAGTTGCTTTTAAAAAGTCATTAAAATAAAAACTGAAATAGAGAATAAGATAATCAAGGGTAAGAAATTATTTATTATATGTAGGTCTTTACTGTGTCATGTTTGGAATGAAACCTATAGCCTTTAATTTCTGTTAAACCGCTCTTTAACGTGCAAACCATGACAACATTCATGTGTGCAGGGGTGGAGAGTTTTGGCACTGAAATGTTAAGCTGTTATGTGGAATACTTCGTAGGTTAAGCTGCATATCAACTGCTGACGGAAAACCAGCAGATGTCATTTAGGAACATGCGGTAATCACAGTTATTTATCAATAAGCAATAATGCATGAAAAGTACATTATCATCAGCAAAGGTGAGTTGTCAGGTTGTTCATATCTGTGCATAAAGAGATAATAGTGCCTTAATCATAACTTGATTCTGTTAATAACCCTGTGAAATGCATCTGAGGTACCATAGAAGAAGAAAGTGTGTATTTATATTAGCACTGTAGGGATGCAATCGAGTGGTTGCATATAGAAATACTGTATTGTAAAAAATAATGTATTGAATGTAGAGTAAGTTGTCTTCCTGGTTGGTGTTTTGAGAGGAAACAAATATGAAAAAGTGAAAAGAAATATGTCCCTATGGAAGCTCAAAGTGGACAAGACTACTGATATTTTTTTTTGTAGGTCAGTTATCTTGTAAAAAAACACTTTAAAAGAAAATTAAAAATTCTGTTATTACTCTACACATACAAGGTTCATATGTTGTGCGCACAAGATTAAAACAAGTTTTCAGGTCTTTGCGGAACCAGTAATGTTTAGATAAATGAATGTTTTGGCCCTACAAAAACATGATTTGGTATCCTGAAAAAAAGTTGTGATGTTAGGCCTAAAAAAATGTCCACTCTGGGCTTCCATAGTTAATTTTCCGTTTTGGAGTACTGACATTCCTTATCTGTCTCACTTTAATTTTTCTTCGGCAGCTCATGAGGGTAAAACTGTCGACTGTGATCTTTATCATGTCTTCACTTCGGTTTTTTTTTTTTAAACATGAGTGTGTTTTTACTTGTTTTTCATTCGGGTGCTAATTAATGATCAATGATTATTGTTAACAATAACTGAAACTAAGTGAAAGTTAGTTGAGATATAAAAGTGAAACATTTTATCTGCAACTGCAAAAAGAAACTGAATTAAAAACAGTAAATGAGTCAAAATAATGCTCACATGCAAATTCCCACTGACTTTTATTCACATTTTGTGTTTTACAAACATGAAATTAAACAGATCGTTAACTTTAAAGTTCGTTAATCTCAACTCAAAGTCCACTTACTGGCTTTTTTCCACGACTTTCGATCACATTTCTGGTCAGTGGTCTTTTTTTTGTCAAAATGAGTTGATGGTGTTTTATAAAACAAAATAAATGTGAAGAAATTGTTGTTAAATTTGAAAATTCATGGGAAAAAAGTAATAATAATTGAAATAATACAAAATATAAGATCAACATAAAGAACACGGTCATCACATTTTGTTTTAGGTTTATTATTTTTATGCAGGCAGAACTCACAGACGACCACGTGTGTCATTTTATCTTTTTTTACAATGTAAAATCACTGCAGTTCAAATGTTGTGCATTAAAATGTCAGCACTGTTTGAGTTATTTTAATTTTTACGACATTTTATGGAAGGTGTGAAAGGCCAGACTGATATTACTGATTTGCAATAAATAAAAAAAAGTGAATATATTAATAAATTCCCATCAGAAGATGCCAGAAATTACGTCTTATCAGATTTGATCAGATACAGAAACAAACAATATAAACTTTAAGGTTGAATCTCTTTAATTTTAATTTTTAACGAGTGAAACGAGAGAGAGAGTTTGCAAAAAAGAAAGAAAAAACAACCATCATATCGGCATGAGTGTAACAAATGCAATTAGTCTCCGTGTGCTGAGGTCGGTCCTGTGTTCATCCACTGAACTGTGTGTTTGTCTCACGGTGTTTTCCTGCTTCTGCACTCAGTCCTGCTCACAGCCGAAACAGAAAACTATATCAAAAGAAAAAAAAAGAAAAAGAAAAAGAAGAAGCAAGAAACAAACACTTTCTGTCTGCAAAACCTCAACTTGTGTCCTCAGTGTTTAAAATCTCAAATACTGGTTTATTTTTGTTAACTTGAGTGTCCGTGTGTTTCACTGTTTGACAGCTATGAAGTTAAACAAGTCTTTCATAATGTAATATATGTATGGCTTGGGATCGTACATACTGTATATGCACAAAAGGGTCATTCTGAATACTAGTTGTGACTAAGTTTAATGTGGCCTTTTCTTTCTCTTTAATGTACTGCAATGTTGTAAATGATTTGTATAATATGATATAATATATATTAAAGTTAACGAGGCTTTATGTTTCTACCACCTATGTTTAATAAATAAATGAACTGTGCTCAACTGTACAACATGACCCCTTTTTATCCACTGCTCAGGTCAGGCTGTCGTTTTACAGGGGAATTTTGTCCTATTTTTGACTCTCTTCAAACAAACCAGACTCCATTGATAAAAACAGTAATTGTACATGGTGATTGCGTGTCTAACAGTGTCTCGGCCATTTAGATTGTTTGTGTTATTGTGTGACTTTGGTGTTTTAAAAAGGTCAGTTTGGCTGCAATACAATATTTGTGTATCGCACAATAACACAAACAAAATAACTGATGAACCAGCCACTCCTGTGTTCTGGGAGGTTAAATTACTGAAACACACCAGACTCCATTCAAAAAACCAGTGATTTTACCGTGCAGAACACTGGATTATGTGTGACTTGTTGTCTTAAAGAGTCAAATTCAGATTTGAACAAACTCTTTAAAACACCAAAGTTGCACAATAACACAAACAGCAGACGAGCAACTCCGGTGATCTGCGAATTAAAATCATTGTTTTTGTCAATGGAGTCTGGTGGCTTTGAAGAGAGTGAAAGTTGCAGCCATTGCAGTCTGTTTCACGGCGACATTTTCTGTCATGTAAACCCCAAACCATGTAAAAAATAGGTTTAAAAAACACCAAACTTCTCCTTTGGAGTATTTTATCAAAGACACCGGAGAAGATTGCTGTTTTAGTGGCTTTAGTATTGTTTTTGTGGCTCAGTGGTGCCGTGAGCTCCAGACAAGTTTCCTCACGGGAACATAGAAATTGTATCATATTCTAACTTCTTGACTCCTGTTTGCAGAGTCATGTAGATCCAGCTCACACTCCGCTTTCCTGCCACGCCGGCCGTCCTGAGCCTCATTCAAAAGTAATGACTCTAAGCTGCAGGGAAACGGATCCATTATGTAAGGAAGCTGCTCAGCGGAGGCTGCAAATGGAAAAACCACAGCCGAAGTCAGACCATTAGTACTGTGACTGCAGTCAGTCTTACAAACGTACCATCCATCCATCCATTTTCCATCATCAGGTCAGTAAATAACCGATATATAACCCCTCCATCACGTTCTGATCTATGTTAGGGGTTCCTTCCAGGTGCACAAGAACCTGCAGAACCTCATTAGCTCTTCTAAACTGGATCCTTTTTGACTCAAATGAACAACAGTTTTATTTCAAGCTGCAAAACTGATCTGCTGTCCGGAGCCTCACTGTCGTTCTGACTGCTCGTGGTTTAACCCTCTGAACGTCCACGTTGGTCATTTCTTCAAATGCTTCCTGTCACGTCTCCAATCTTCGCACTTAAAAGTGGATAAATGAGGCAGATCTCCTCCCGTGCAGGTGTTTTATACTCCCACTAGTGAGGTTACAGCAGGTAACCAAAGTTATTACTATCACACACCTGTGGTAGAGTTTACCAGGAAGTCCTGTATTTATCTGACTTTACTTTTTACATAACAAACATGATATTCTGACATGATGTGATGCAGTACTGTTGTAAAGTCCACAGTAAAGAACGACAGCATCACAAAGCTTTTAAAATGCTAAAATAAAATATTCCACATTCATATTTTGCACAACAAGTAAAGTTCTGATACTTTAAATGCATTTTTCTCATAATGCTTTTGTACTTTTGCTCAGGTGATATTCTGCAGTAAACAACAGAGACCTAACGTGCTGGGAGGCTATGCTAGGCTAGCTGTTTCCACCTGTTTACAGTCTTTATGCTAAGCTAAGCTACGCTTGCTAACACGCTGCTAGCTGTAGCGTCATATTGATCTTCTTGGTTTCCCGTGGAGTCCCTCTTTTCTTTTAACATGCATGACTGCAGTTTTGTTTTTTAGATATCCCAGAATGCTCTGTTCGCGCTAGCCTCATTAGCATAGCTTTTTGACTGGTGCAACATTTGATCGGTGGCCGTCAGAGCGGCTGGACGGGCGGCTGAGGGACGAGATGACTTTGCCGTTGTGCTTTCGGAAAAGGCGGCTGGGCTCCACATGAATAATTGACGGGTCCGAGGCGGTTTCACTTCTCCTCTCCCATGAGGCGAGCCATAACAGGAAGCAGGAAGGCGGGAGGCCGGAGAGGAGCAATCTGTGTGTTCATGTGTGCAGCGTGTCCTCCTCATGACCTGCATGAATCAGCGCTGAGGGCAGAATCAGTGAGCCGTGCCTCATGAAGGTGCTGCAGGCCTGCTTTGTTAAGGTGGACGTGGGAGGTGTTGGTCCTAAAGGTGGAAGTGTCCGCTGAGATATTTAAGTTGGTGTTCATTGAAACCTCCAAGTTGAATATCGGCTTTGTTCCATTATTTCTAACACATTTTCATCCACCTTTTGGGCGATAATTAGGCTTTCAGACTGCTTTGATATGAAGCCTGAAACCAGAATGAATGACCGAAAGAAAGATCGTTGATACAAGAGGACGAAATGAGTTTCCTCTGCAGGGCGTCTGGATTTAAAGTGTTTCCATCAAAGCTGGAGGCGAATTATAATGAAATGCAAACACATGAATGGAAAGAGGACGCTGGACGACCGGTTACACTCTGAACATGTTACTGTCTGTTACTGATTCCGGCTTTAGGCTGTGAAGAAGGTTAGCATAAGTGTTAGCCCCAGTTAGCACAGGCATTAGCCTCAGTTAGCAGAAGCATTAGCCCCAGTTAGCACAGGCATTAGCTCCAGTTAGCAGAAGCATTAGCCTCAGTTAGCAGAAGCATTAGCCCCAGTTAGCAGAAGCATTAGCCTCAGTTAGCACAAGCATTAGCCCCAGTTAGCACAAGCATTAGCCCCAGTTAGCAGAAGCATTAGCCTCAGTTAGCAGAAGCATTAGCCTCAGTTAGCACAGGCATTAGCCTCAGTTAGCAGAAGCATTAGCCCCAGATAGCACATGCATTAGCTTCAGTTAGCATGACCTTTGGTCCCAGTTTGCACAAGCATTAGCTCAGGTTAGCACAAACAGCATAAGCTCTTAGCCGTAGCTCTCCTATCATTGTGACAAGCCACAAATGATCTGGGGATCAAACTCAAGTGAGTGACGCGTCGAACCACTGCTGGGTGAGTTTTAGGAGCCAGTGGAGGTGGTTCGGTCTTCTGGCCTGGGAACAGCTCAGGATCCCCCAGGAGGAGGACTTCTGGAGAGCCACCGTGACCCGACCTCGGATAAGCGGAAAAAAATAGATGGATGGACGGACCGGGCTGGAGGAGTGATACCGAATCTTACCACTAGGTGTCGCCTGTGACTCAGCTGCTCCTCAGAGAAACATAATGAGAGCCACGAATGAGAGTGCAGCAGGACGACGGAGCCTCTTCACCACGACACTCAAACCAGTTCAGCTTATTTGATCATCATTATTTGATATTTTGGGTTCTGTCTTCATGCTGAACGTACTGTACCATAACGACACAGAGATGTATGAGAGGTTGTCACATGACTAATCTTTGCTTCACACACAGCCATCACTGGGCTTCATCATGCCCAGAAAGTTCCCTCGTCTCTCAAATCTCAACTGGGATTAGCCAGTAATCCAAGGACGTTCCCGTCCGTTTGAAGATGGCTTGTGGCCGCTAGTCGTTAATGTAGGCCACGGCCAGCGTCATCAGTCACATCAGTCACATTACCCCGCGATCACCCTGTTCACCAGGGCTCGTTTGCTCCCTTTTGCCTCAGAGGAAGCATTTTGTTAGCTGACTTGGGAAGCTGCAAATCCTCGCAGTGCACAGTCACCCATGACTGACCCATGAGCAATCACAGTGGAGGCTCTTTGTTTGTTAAATGCCTGCTCGTTTCCCAGGCAAGGATCCAGATTATATGGAAGATTACTTGGGTGTTTTTAACCCTGGGTCCTCTCTGTCCTCATCCTGGTGTCTGAGTGACTGGTAGGTAGTAAAAGTGTTGGAACTGGTCCAGTAGATCACCTCAGCCAGCAGACACCAAACGGGCTGCAATGGCTGCAACGTGATCCTTTGGGACAACTGCACCTGATCACAGTAGGTCCACTAAAAGAGCTTGTTTGATCCACTGACAGGCTCAGAGTGTTATTCTAAGTGTGTGACAGCATCATGGAAAGGATCCCTACAGAGAGAGACCTGGAAGATCCTTTTGGTTTAACCACAAACAGCACACACACCAGACTACATTCACTAAAACAGGGATTTTAGAGAACAGGACACAGGTTATTGCTGGTTTACCGCTGCTTTAACTGGTTAGTTTGTTTGTGTTATTGTTTGAATTTGGTGTTTTAAAGAATGAGTTCAGATCCAACACAATATTTTTGCAACACACACTAACACAAACAAACTAACCAATAGACCAGCAACCACCGTGTTATGTAAGTTAAAATTGCTATTTTTATCAATGGAGTCTGGTGGCTCTGACGAGAACAATAATACAGCCGTTCTATCGCTCTCTGCACACACACCAGACTACATTCACTAAAACAAGGATTTTAGAGAACAGGACACAGGAGCTGCTGCTCTGCTGCTGCCTCAAACTGTTAGTTATACAAGGTTTTTGTCTTGCAAAGAGTATTAAAATACCATTTGGGCAACATTTTATATTCCAGGTATAACATTCCTTAAACATTCCCAGGATTATCTCAGACACAACAATGTGACTTGGTACTAATTTACTGCTGAAATGACGCTATTATTCATAAATTCAATGACAGGTAGTGATTACTGGAGACATTATTCTCATGTATGTTGGATTGTGTGCTTTAGTAATTCATTAATTGATCATGGTCTTTAAATTGTTCCTTTCAGAGTGCTATTTTTTCTGTTCTAATTTTCAATCAGAATTCTTTTTAAAAAACATTTTTAATCAGTTTGTGAAGAGAAAATAGTCCTAGATTTGAGACACATGATACAAATATAAACTAAATAATGAGCCCATCTTCCCATTTCTAACATCTGACATGTTATTGATGTTTGTCAGAGCAGCATATCTGCAGTAAGTCAGTGTTCCAGCACAAAAGCAGATCTGTTTTCTGCAGCCTGGGGGGCAAAGCAAGGTCGATTCCTCTCTTAACACAAAGTGTGGGGATTTTTATTATTTTTATAATTTTTTCGGGTCGTACCATCAGTGAAAAGAGCTCGAGGGGGGGAGGCAAGACGTTCCACCATAGCACATGTCGGCTTGGTGAGCGTCCATGCGTGCACGCACAGACAGCAATATTAGCTAATATCCAGCACTGGATTAATTGCATAAGCTGTCACGCACTGACGAGTGAAACTGCTGCATTTTCTCATTTAGCGTGCACCACTAACCCCTCACGCACCCCCTCTGGATGTTAAATGGTGCAGACTAGCAGGACCCTCAGCAAAAATAGACTCCAGAATCCCCTCAAAGAAAAGACTAGCTTTCTATAAATAGCTCACACACACACACACACACACACACACACACACACAGTCAGAAGTCATGGCTGCAGCATGCTGCACGCAGGGATTTCCTGAAGGCTGCTTTTGGTTTTAACATTTACATTTTTATTGTCGGATGAAATGAACAAACACACGAAGGACTAAAGGAATGAAAACTGGTGACTTTGGCTCCATTCGCTAATAAATATATGAATAATAATAATAATAGTAATGATTACAGGAATAATAGTTGCAGAACACTTTTCATTTCATTGTGTTTACTCGGTATTAAAGTGTTGAGATGGTCAGCGTGTCAGAGCCGCTCCACCACCTGATGATGGTGCTGCGTTATTACAGTTATTCACCCTGAGGGGACCACGAGTGTTTGATTTAACGAGAATCCGACATATTTCCCAAGTGGTGGAGACGACTAACTGATGCCACCCAGCTAGCATGGCTAATACCCTAACAGTCCTTCTTCGTGACACATGAAGGGGACAAAACAGACGGCTGTCGAATGATCTAAAGACTTTGGGGTGAGATTATTTCATCGGGAATGAACGTTGAAACTAAATGCTGGAGTTGTTGGAAGGCAGCTTTTATTAGAGGCTAGCAGTTTCCCTCTGCTTCCAGTCTTTGTGCTAAGCTAGGCTAAACAGATCCTGGACTTAAGAGCACGAGATCAGTTCCTGAACAGTTGTGCTGGTTGTTAGCATGTAGCATGTAGCATGTTCCTTCTGCGGGGGGGGGGGCTCCTAATGAGGGTGTTAATGCTGCCCGTCCTCCGGCTGTGTGGGGGGGTCATCGTCCCATTTAAACATGTCTCCAAAGAGCCGCCAGCACAGCAGCCTCGTCTTCAGGAGCGTCGCTGGCAGGGCCTCATTAAACGCTGCTGTGCACTCGCTTCGCTGCCCTACGGAAGCCCATAGGGGACTACATTAAAATGATGATGCAAACTTGAAAATGAAAATGCAATTCCATAAATAGCATCCTAATGTTTTTTATATACGTTATTAGTAAAAGCTTATAGCAAGAATCCAGTTTGTATTTTCATTTTAGTGTTTAATGACAACATTAAAATGAAAAAACAAACTGTACAGTGGAAGATATTCAAAGTGACTTTAAATGTTGATACTGAAAATAAACCCTGAATTAAAAAATAAACATTGCACTGTTAAAAGTTTTACTGGCACTGAATTATTTTCTATTTCCATTTAAAATTATTTGATTGATTACTTCGTGTCACTTTTTTCTGTTTTAAACCATTTTTACTGACAGTAAGTGAATGGAGCACTGTTCAAGCTCACTTCAATACAGAACTGTAAGTGAACACATCACCATTCAAATGCACTTAACAGAACAGCAAGTGAACGCAGCACCATTCAAACAGATGTCAGTATGTCACAGTACGTGAAAGCACCAACATTTCAAAAGCACTGCAATAGAGGGGAGGAAGTGAATGCACCACTGCTCAAATGCACTTCATTATGTAACAGTAAGTGAACGCATCACCATTCAAATGCACTTAAGAACAGAACAGCACATGAATGCACCACCGTCAGAATGTGACAGTAATTGAAGGCACCACTGCAGCTCAGTTTAAAGCTTCGTTTCTAAAGATTCGTCCGTCCTGAAAACGTCTCTTATGTTCCTGAAACTTCCATCTCTGTTTTCCCGATCATGTTCTCCACATGTGAATGTTTTAATAATGCATCTCGTTGCACTGCAGGGTCCACGGATTTCTGCCTCTTGTTTAATTCATATTTCTTTCCTTTAATCTGTCAAATACAAACTAAGTAAAGAGCGACTCTTCCTCACGCTCTTCCTCCAACCTGACTGAGCGAAACTCTGTCCGTCCTCCTGCTGCACAACTTGCACTCGATGTTTCGCAGACATCATTTATTCATGCAGCAGAGCTTCTTACTCGCTCCGAAGCTGCTCAGTCCGGTCACTGTCGAGTTCTTCCTGCCGAGACGACATGCTAGATGTTCCCCAACACTCGCTGAGAATCACTGCTGTTTGTGGTGCTTGAAGACGTCTAATTGGTGTTTTTTTTTTAGCACTTTGATGTTTTCAGATCTTTTAGAATCAGAAATCAGAAAAGCTTCACAGTCATTATCTGAAAATACAGCTAGCGACACTCAAATGATGCTCCTCCAACATCAGAAACACAAGAAACATTTAAAAACAATGATAAATACAAAAGTTTATCATAGAAACGAGTGCAGTGGTTCATGTTTTGGAGTGTTTATCGGCGTCACTTTAGCAGCTTTTGACCGTTTGTCTTCGTCTGAACGTCGCATTTCTCATTGTTTGCTTTCACTTGACTTCCTGCCCGTGGTGCTTCTGGTGGGTTTAAAAACATCCACTAAAGTGTAGTAAGTGTCCAGTATCACAAGGGTTCATCCTCTGAGGAGCAGCACTTTGGTCTCATAATGTAACAACTACAACCATTAGATTTAGATATTTCTTGGATAAAGTACAACAGGAATTCTGACCTACAGGTGGTGTTTGTGGAGAGTCATGGTCACCAGAGGATCAACAATGAGTTTGAAAGGCCATTAGGCGTGGGATTGCTGGAATAGCTTGTTTTAAAACAGCGTATTGATAACGTAGACACCGTGTTTACGTAACAGGATCTGTGTATTTCACTGATGTACCTTTTGCTGCCCTTCTTCCTCTGGGGGGTTCGCAGCTATTTGAGGACACTGATCAGTTGTCAAACCTGCCAGCACGACTCTCCTTCATCCTCCTCGGCTCCCTCACGAGCTCCCCTGGCATCAATGTGTCACTGTGCTGCCGCCTCGGGCGCTCGTATTGATCAGCTCATTGACAACATGTCCCACTCCGGTCAGTGTAAGGATGATGAAACTGCCATTTGGACATTGATGTGGTCAGCTGATGTTTATTTACACTGAAGACGGACACTGACGGATAATAGATTAGCCCATCCAGACGCTCACTGCTCCCTGGGGTCAACGCCGAGGTTTGAATGGCTTATATTCACTCCTTTACTCTGATTTAGTGAAAGTGTTCCAGAATAAAACAGTGATCCAGTAGATCACCTCAACAAGCAGCTGTAGAACGGGCTGCAAATGCAAATGCAAGTGCTAAAAGAGCTTGTTTGATCCACTGACAGGCTCAGAGTGTTATTCTAAGTGTGTGACAGCATCATGGAAAGGATCCCTACAGAGAGAGACCTGGAAGATCCTTTTGGTTTAACCACAAACAGCACACACACCAGACTACATTCACTAAAACAGGGATTTTAGAGAACAGGATACAGGAGTTTGTGTGACTTAGTGTTTTAAAGGTACAGGTTGGATCTAAACTAGTCCAGATCTGAACCAACCCTTTAAAACACCAAAATCACACGATAACACAAACAAACTATCCGATTGAAGCAGCAGTAGACCAGCAGCTTCTGTGTTTTGTGAGGTAAAATGACTGTTTTTGTGAATGGAGTCTGGCTATCTTTGTCAAAAAGTTATTCTTTAATTCTTTTCATTAAAATATTTTATTATATTAGTGCACCATAAGGCACTGTATCACTCACCAGATTCCATTGACAAAAACATGAATTTTATCTGCATAAGACAGGAGCTGCTGGTCTACTGCCTCAGCTGGTCAGTTGGTTTGAAATGATCATGTCGTCCTGTGGTTTCGCCCACATTTCTCGAATCCCTCTCCTTTTTTGTTTAGCATCTGTACAGTAAGATGTTGAATCGTACAGCTCCGGTAACTGTTTTTTTTATTCTTTACAGAATTGGCTGGCCTTTACACCGTCATTTTACCTCACCGAACAGAGGAGTTCCTGGTCTACTGCTGCCTCGATCGGTTAGTTTGTGTTATTGTGCGTCACACAAACACTGTGTTGTATCTGAACAACTGTTGAAAACACCCAAGTGACACAACAACAGGCAGTGACATACTGTTATAACTCCTGTGTTCTGCAAGGTAAAATTGGTGTTTTTGTCAACAGAGTCTGGTGGATTTGAAGAGAGTGCGGTGCAACTGCCGATGTTGTTGTTTTGCATGAAAATAAGCAGTAGTGTGAAGAGTGACCCGGTGTGTAGCCACTTTGTGTTGTGTTAGCTTGCAGGCTAACAGTTGAGAATGGATGGAATGACAGGTTGACAGGTTTATGTCTGAGTTTTAGGCTTTTTAACAATGAAACTTTCTGGCTGACTGGTTGAACACATCCCTCGTTGGACAGAAAATTAGACTATTTTTGCTAAAACAGGAGCTCACTGATTAATCCAAAATGTTTCTCTGAGTTTTTACATGTTGAACGACTTTATAGAAAACATAATGACGGACTTGAGCCTTTGGACTGAAACCTGCTTTTCTCTGCTCTTGAACCTCATGACATCGGTGCTTCCTTTACATTGCCTCCATCATCGGCGGTACAGTTATCGTCCCCCTCCCCCCATCCGTCACTTCACCTCCCTCCCTCCTCGCCGGCGCTCCCATGACGTGACTCTAATAATAGCTCCCTGAAGTCGGGGCCCGGCAGCCCCCAAGGGCCATGTGTTGGTCTTGAAGGGCACGGCATGAATTGGCCACGCTCTCCTCCCTGCATGCTACCGGGCTTATAAATAGCTCTGGAGAACGAGGGGGGATCTGCATAGGCATTATATAAGCATCCCGTGTGTTTATGAATGAGGGGGGGGGTTCGTCGGTACATTCATAAGTCCCTGCTGCAGCTGCTGCTGTAAACACCCTCCTCCCACCGCTCACCCACCCATGTGTGAACACATTGAAATTTTACATGAATAAGCGAGAAGCCAATGCAGTTTTTTTCTTTCATTTAATCACCTCCAGCGTACTGAAGCTCGCTCCACCCCCCCCACCCCCCAACGCTGTGCTGGAATATACAGTATCTGACATCCTGAGAGACCTTCATCAGTTCAGTAGATGATCATTACTTTTGCTTGAAAAGGTCACAGGGAATCCAGTTTGGACAAGCTGTGGTTATCTGGGCAAGAAGTCCAATAACTGATGGAAATAAAAGGAGATTTGGTCTCAATGATCTCATGCAGAGAACATTTTTTAAATATATTAGAAATATACAAATGTATTTGTCTAAAATTAACGTTTCTTTTGTTTTAATTTGTTATAACGTTTGTATGTATCAGCTACATTAATGATAGCATGTTAACATATGATGCTAAAGTTTAGCATCGTAGCATGCTATTACCACAAAAATCCAAATTGTATCACTTGGATAAAGGCATGAAACCTGTACATGCAGTTCTCTGATGTGATGCTAATGTTATTCCCAGTTCATGTATGGTGATCAGATGTTTGTTCTGTGTAAAACCTTTAAAAACGTCCCAGTTTTTAACACTTATTACCAACCATACCACTTATTTTAGACATTTTCAGACATTTATCATGTTCTGTCCACCCATTATTACATAATCCAATATAAAAACACAAACAATGCACCAGGCTACGCTAACAGTTAGCTGTCAATATGCTAACAGTTGGCTGCTGTGAGGCTCTGGTGCTTGTGGTCAGTATGCTAATGGTTAGCTGTCAGTATGCTAACCTTAGCATAGAGTTAGCTGTCATTTTAAAGATAAAGCATGAAGAACTCCAGGAGCCCAAACTACTTTCTTCAGGCCTGAACATGTTCACAATCATCCTGAGTCCTGAAAAATAACAACAACCTCCAACTTAAATCAAAATAACCTCAGAAATACATGCTGTTAATATGAGGCTCAATAAACGGCTACAAAAAGCTAATTATTGAGATCCATGTTTGTTGAAATAACAGGCAACAAGCTAACATTTTAGCACGCTAACACGTGAATGTTTACAATGATAGCATGCTGTTTTAGTTAAAATATTAGATACTAACTTAAACTAACATTTTACCAATTGAGCAGCAGTTTTATTGTCAGTAAAGCCAAACTTCTACTTCTTCTACTTCTTTCTTTCAGATTATACTAATCATATGTGAGTATATTCTGTGAATCCATTATCAGAGCTTTATTCACCTGCTGCTTTATTTGCCTGATGACCTTGTTGGCAGTCTCCTGAGCTACCTTCAGCATCTTGGTCGTAGCATGTATTACCAGCGTGTATTAAAGGAGTATTTCATGTGGTTACATTTGATTTTCCACCATCTTCACCTTCCTCTCTCTCTCTCTCCTTCTCTCTCTCTGTGTCTCTTGAGGTTTTCGTGGCGAGGTACACTGAGCCGAGAGCGAGAGAGCGAGAGAGAGAGAGAGAGAGGAGGGATGTAGGACGAGATGATGGCTGTGGAGAGAGTGAAGGAGAGGGGGAGGATGGAGAGAGCGATGAAGAGAGTGGAAAAGAGGAAGGCTTAATGAGTGTGTTGCCCCTGATTCGGGCACGAGCGCGAGGCAGGAGATGACAGGACTGTGTTGCCATGGGGGATACAGCGTCGGTCTGCATGAAGCAGAGGCATCCCTCCTCCTCCTCCTCCTCCTCCTCCTCCTCTTCCTCTCTGCTCAATGCATGAGGACCAGAGCACACAACAGCCCAGCCACTTCCACTCGGCAGTGCAGCAGCAGGGCTTCGGCCTAACAGTCCACCGAGGGCTTCACAGGCCCGAAGATCTGCATCCACGGCACCCAAAAGTCTGTTCACACCAAACACCAGTGAGTTTTTAATGGTTTCATGCATGAGAAGATGTAAAGAGACGCAAATTCAACATGCGCCACGCAAAGAAATGTGAATATGCGTCAGTGCGAGTTGCCGCTGTGTCGCTGAAGCCTGTCAGCGCTCAGCGTCTCCTGCCTGTCACCGAGAATCACAAATGAAGGACAAAGTGAAGTGTTTTCTGGATCACCAGCTGCATCCGATGGCGGCGTCACGCCACAGTTTGCGCTCCTGCGACGGCACGGCTTCGTTTGGAGGCGTTTTTCATGTGTCTGAAGCAATCACGACTTGGTGATTAAACAGTAAAACGTGTTCCTTCAGATAAAAATCGAGAGAATATCTAATCTAATCGGAGCAGGATACGTTTGCAGCATCAGTTACCGTGGCAATGCAGCCAGGTTAAAAGCAGAGCCACCTTTTTGACATTGAAAACTTCAGGATCAACATACCTGGCTGACCCACTAATCCGGCCTCGTACTACACCCCTGTGGTCTGTCAGCGGCCGACTAACAAGGCGGCTTTCAAAATAATACTCGAGCGTTTGCAGTGTAAATGGAGAAACTAATCCTCGCCTATATGTACCAATCACGGCTTCCCTGTCGAGGAAACCGGGGCCTACAGGAGCTTAGCGACTGCGAACATCAGCTGCTGATTGGCCGAGCAGCCGGTGGTGGATGGTGGGGGGTAAAAGTTCAAGTGCACATTAAACTTTCCACTTGCTTTGAGAAGGGATTTTAACGCGCTGCTCTGTCTTCCATCTTCAGTTTCAGCGTTGGTGAAGCAGCTGTAACCCGACGCCGGGCCGGTTATAGCCGCAGCAGCAGCCTCGCCTTTGTGCCGCAGCGGCCTGCAAGTATCATCTAACGCGAGATAAAACACAGCACTGTGCTTCAGAAAGCGCCGAGGGGATGAAGTCATCAGGCGGGAGCATCTGTGCACTCGTGTCAATGTGTGAATATGTGTGCGTTCAGCACTATGTGAACTATTTTCCTGTCTCGGCTTTTCCGGCTCCAGCTCTCCGTGGACGGATGAAGGCATCTCCGTTGTTCTCCTTTGCCTCTTCGTCAAGTTTACACACATGTTACCATATGTACAGTCTGTGACCATGTGGCGTCCAGCGCCATTAATCCCCCTGGACTCTGAAGTCATGTTTGTACATTTGCTGCAACCAAACCAAACTACGTTATAAAGATTCGTCCTGGTCTCTGGTCGTGGTGCTGAGCTTTGATGAACTCTGCTGTATTTTAAAATCGACACCCAAATGTGCCCAAAATATCAAATATGTTGTTGGTGAATGTATATAAAGCGATGCACAGACATAGTGTGAGTATCCCTTATGGTGTATAATATGTATATATATATATATATGTATTTTCATGACAATAAAGATTAACCTAAAGACAATGGTAGCCAGGCTCCATTGACAAAAACAGTCATTTTAGTTGCTGCTGGTCTAACGTTGCTACAGTTAGTTAGCTTGTTAGCTTGTATCCAGGCTCCTTTGCATCCAAAATAACCCTTTAAAACACCAAACTCCTGTGTTATGTGAGTTAAAATGATGGTTTTGAGAGCGATATAACGGGAACAGGGAACCTCAGGAGAACATGACAGAAATATTAGAACATTTAGGGAAAGTTACATTGAACAAAACCTTGATGTTACAAAAAAGGTTTTTGTTATTTTGACATTTCCAGATCTTTCTCGGAAAGTTAACAGAATGTTCCAGGAAAATCCATCATGTGCTTGTAGAGAACGTTCCGTAAAATAAAAAACCTTCTTAGAACCTCAGCAGAACGCTACAAACACGGTACTTCATGTGATCATTACAACATTCTGGAACACTGAGCAAATGCTTTCTTTTGTTTGTGAAGAACATTCCGGAAGGTTGTGCAGATTTTGTTCCGGAATGTTGTGAGAGGCTCACCATATAAGATCAAATAAATAAACGTTCAGCTAAAGTAACAGGAATGTTGACCAGCTAACTGTACTAACCATGACTAGTGAACCAGAGTGCAGGTGGAACGCTCTCGACTGAGACTATAAACACTCTTCGCTCCCGTCACTTCACTTGTTCCTGAACCAGATCCTGTCCGCACTATCGACTGAAGGCGCTCTGGATTTAAGACAATATTCATAATCCTGCCCATTAAATCTCTGAGGTCAGAGGTTACGATAACATATGGATTGAGGCTCATCGTAAGTCTTTGCCATGTGTGCAGATTGGCCTCACATGCATGACTGCACACAAAGCCTTTTTTTCTTGTTTCAATGCAGTTTGTGTCTAATTTCGACCTCGGGGAAGGTGTGGCAGCGGATTATATACTGTTCGGGAAGCAGTTGTGTACTTTAAGCCCATATGTTTTAAAAGCCCCAGAGACACGGGAGGTTGTGAATGAATCTAGTCTGCATGACCGTCATCCAGAGAAGGTTTTTGTACCTCTGGCATGTTTTCAAGCTAAATTTAGTTTTCAGGAATTCACTGCGACGTGTAGCTACAGAAACTCATCCAGCTGTCAGACCAACTAACGCTGCAAATACAAATATAGTTCAGTCCCTCACACACAGCAACCTCCATCCACACCAGAGTCTTAAATACGAAGGCACACATTCCCCGCTTCCACTTCAAACTTTGCACAGGTGCAGAGATCCTGTGCTACATGCTTTTGTTTCCAAGCACTTTGGAACTTTTATTTTGAAAATTACCACATACATTTACAACCATGTGTCTGTTGTTTAAATGGCTCTAACGCCATATAACAGACAATATGTCCATGTATGCCCCCCCCCAGGAGTACAAACACGCCTGGCTGGGAAATCACTAAAATATGGACTTTCCACAGAAATAATCTAAAAAAAGAATCATTGTTAGATTTGAACATCGTGACTTCAAGCGTTGGTTTGTGGACCGCCATTTTGAAACCTCGAGTTCGGCGTTATGGGCGTCGCCATCTTGTTTTTTTGGAGACAGAAGTGACGTTTGTTCCATGAAGACCTCCTCTGATTGGCTAGTGAGCAGGTAGCCTCGCCCTAAAGCCCCCCCCCCTCTTCCTGGTCTATCTTCCTCTAAATGGGACCATCATTTGCTAAAGGAAATGATTCTCTGTCTCCGTCTCTCCAGCGGACCTTGGCCTCCTTCCAGCGCTGCAGCCAGCTGATCCTCCACCTTCCTGCCCACCGCTGAGCCCGTCTGCCGGCCGCTCACGCCTGCTGCCTCCAACAGACGCCACCGCCGCCAATCTGCTGGAGAAACTGCACACGACGGCGGTCACATCAGTGACAAACAAACCAAAGAAGAAGAACGCTTGGGGTTAGTTTGAAGAAGAGGAGCTGTCCGTGGTCCTGAACGCCTCACGCTAACAGATGAACTGATTCTGACCAAAAACTAATAAAACTTCTATTCATTGTGAAGTCAAGTTTAATTATTAGACTCAAAATAAATAGATTAGAAAACATCTGACGTACCAGATTAAACCATACAGGAGGTATAACACACGACTAAAAACATAAAATAAGGTGTTGAAATGAAAAAACAACAAGATGAGAAGTTGTTATTATCTTTATTATAAAATGAAATAATCACAATAATACTTTTACTAAGATAAAAGCTTGAAACACACACACACACTGTGGTTTATTCTGACTCACCAGCGCCGAATGCAGATTCATCCGCTGCTGAAAATAGTCCCAAACAAATGCACTTTTCCTCCTGTTTGTTTGTCTGTTTGATAAAAACTGCAGTGAGCAGCTGTCTTAAGGAATCTCTGAGTCTTTTTTAAAACAGGAAGCTTCATATTTGTGAGGTGGTTTTGCAGGTTTATGTCCTGATGGGGTTCGTTGACCATTAGAAAACTATAAAACAGCAGCCTTCTCCTTTAAGAACAACCAACCTGCTGTAAAACCTGCAGATTTCTCTCGTGCGCTCTCATATCTCAGGTTTGACTGAATTAAGTTTCATCCTCCTCGGGCTCTAAATGTGCCGTCGTATCGGCCGGCTTATCCTCGACCCGCTCATCCGACCCTCCGAACAACAGAGGTGAGATAACTTCCAGGCTCTGGGGAATTCAAGACGACGCTCCGATAAAGTCAAATTAAGCCTCAAAGTAATTCCAGACTCGAGGTTTGAGTTTTTATGATTTATGCCAAATGAGCTAAATCCTCTCGTTGTTATCGGAGCCATCTGCCGCGTAGCTTAATGACTGAGGAGGTAACTTCTTTTAGAAATCAGTCGTCTTTAACCACATCGATTGAAGCTGTTTTTACACGAACACTGAATATTTTTACCATTTTCTTTCTTTCCAATTAAAAAAAAACAAACAGACTTTTATTTGTTTGTCTATTTGATGTGATTTGTTAATGAACATCAGTATAAAAATACCAGATGTAAACATGTGGGAGTTAGCACGAATGCTAATTTACAGACAAAAGCACAAACAAGAACAGAAACAATATTAAAATACACGAGTAGAAAGAATATTATATTAATTGTATATCAATTAATATAATATAATTCATGTATTTTCAGAATGTCAGAGTGTAAAAACAGCTTCAATCTCCCTCAGTCAGTAAAAATAAAGTACGTCATAAATAAATAAATAAGAGTGATAATAAAACCTCATTTACATTACTGGTAAACCAAGTAAGTAAACAGCCTTAATATTAATAAACAATAAAGATTATATAAAAGCATAAATTAATTAAAATTGAATAATTCTATTTGCTCATGGGGTGTAAATAGCTCTGGTTTTTATTTTTGTATTTGACTTCATCTCTTCCTAAACCTAACCAGCCTGCCACTGAAAACAGATAATAATAAATAATTAAACACTCCCATTAATGAAATGGATAAAAGAAGCATATTACATGTAAAATGATAATTAAGTCTTATTGATTATTTGTTTTTCCTGCTGTAGTTATGATGAAAACTGAGTTTTGTGCACAGTTTCAGCCCCAAACCCTGTTCTTTGCCCTTATTTATTTAAATTTCTATTCATTCATTCATTTAACCTGTTTGGCACTAATAGTCTTCCATACAGGATCTGCTGGTGATCGATTACCTATTGATCAGCTTCTGTCACACACAGTCTGGCTGGATATATATATATATATATATATATCTCACAGCAGGATGAATAATAAATAAAATACATATAAATATAATATAAAATATAAATAAATAAAACAAACACACTGCTGGTTTCTCCCTGTTGCCATGGCAACACCGGGATATTTACACCAGCACGCGGGCCCGACTTCCTGCAGATTCCTCCGGTCAAACTGGGAGCTGATGGAGAAACCAGCACGGTGTGTGTGTGTGTGTGTGTGTGTGTGTGTGTGTGTGTGTGTGTGTGTGTGTGTGTGTGTGTGTTACATAACACCACGCGCTGCACCCTCACCGTTATTCTGTGCAGCGTCCTCGTGCTGTTAGTTTTAACCGGATAACTTCTCCGGTAAAAATCGTGCAGCTCCGTGTGTGTGTGTGTGTGTGTGTGTGTGTGTGTGTGTGTGTGTGTGTGTGTGTGTTGCACATACACACGTACTGTAGAGCCAACTGTGTTTTACAGTCTGTCTGCATTGCGTCGAACCCCCCCCCCTCTCCTCCTCCTCTTCCTCCTCTTCTCTCCTCTTTCTCACTCCTCTCTCTCTCGCTCTCTCTCTCTCTCTCTCTCTCTCCTAACCCCTCCCTCCCTCCCTCCCTCCCTCCTTCTCTCACTTCTCTCTCCTCCACATGAAATCCTGCAATATGCTTCCAAATTACCGGACCCTCGTGCGCCCTTAGCGCGGATCTTAACCCGGGTTTTCCTCCCGAACCCTCCGCGGTGCTTTCTTCCTCTTCTCTTCTGTCTTTTCTGGGTTTTTTTTTCCCTCCTTCTTCTTCTTCTTCTTCACTGCAGCAGAAAAACAGAGGAGGCTCTTTCTGCTGATGCTGCAGTGTCCAGTCCTCCCAGTCCTCCGCAGCAGACCGGGACCTCTTTTCTACCGTCCCCCCTCCTCCAGTCTCCCCCCCGCGCCTCCCTTCATGTCCAGCATGATTTTAACAAATTGTCAGTCAGGATTTTTGCTGCTGAGCCTCGGTTCAAAGCCGTCTGAAGCCTCCTTTTCCTCTCCTCCCTCCTCCTCCTCCTCCTCCTCCTCCTCCTCTTCCTCCTGCGGGCTGCTCCGATCGTCGCTGAAAACCAACACCAAGAGGATACGGATGTTAACCAAGACAACATAGTCTATTAATTTTTCAGAGATACTGTAAAACGATATCAGGATAAAGCTAAGTTGGGGAAGGTGCGCACTGTGGGGACGTCTCCCTCCATCTGCTGCTCTCCCACTCAGCACAGGTACGTTTTCCTTCATCACTTCCATCTTTTGGAGAATATCTCAGATCTGCAGGAGCGTGTGTTTGTCTGTGTGGCCGTGTGGGGTCCTGATGTGAGCGGACGGCAGCTGATGTGTGAGATGAGAGGGCTGATGTGCGCAGAGAGGAAGCGCAGCGGGACTGCAAACTTGAATACTGATGTATGCGGTAAAAATCCAGCAGATGCAGCACAGGCTGCTGTAGCGGTCGATGCTCCGCCGGCTGGTGTGACGGCAGATGTGTGAGACCAGATGTGGTTTGTTTGACCCTCCTGCAGGTGACGGCCACGAGAGAGATGTTCAGCTCGGAGACGACGACGACGACGATGAAGATGAAGATGATGGAGAGGGAGGCTCTGCACGGCTCCCGGCCTCAGTAGAGGCTCCTTCGACTCCGACCTGCTTTTCCCAACCTTCACACCGCTTCCTCCTCCTGTTCTCCACCCGCCAGGAAGGATGACCGTGGTGTCCACAGAGAACATGGACGAGACCTCCACCCTGCCGGGGCACCCGCAGGACCCCTACCCGCCCGACGAAGACCACGACGACCACGACTGCTGCGAGCGGGTGGTCATCAACATCTCGGGGCTGCGCTTCGAGACCCAGCTGAAGACTCTGGCCCAGTTCCCGGAGACCCTCCTGGGGAACCCCAAGAAGAGGATGCGCTACTTCGACCCCTTACGAAACGAGTACTTCTTTGACCGGAATCGCCCGAGTTTCGACGCCATCTTGTATTATTACCAGTCCGGGGGGCGGCTAAGAAGACCGGTCAACGTGCCGCTGGATATGTTCTCAGAGGAGATAAAGTTTTACGAACTCGGCGTGGAGGCCATGGAGAAGTTTCGGGAGGATGAGGGATTTATCCGGGAGGAGGAGCGGCCCCTGCCGGAGAAGGAGTTCCAGCGGCAGATCTGGCTCCTCTTCGAGCACCCGGAGAGCTCGGGGCCCGCCCGGGGGATCGCCATCGTCTCAGTGATGGTTATTCTCATTTCGATAGTCATATTTTGTTTGGAGACATTACCAGAGCTGAAGGAGGATCCCAGCCAGCGGATGCAGATCATCGGGAACATCACGGTCTTTTACAAACCCAACGTCCTCACAGACCCTTTCTTCGTGGTGGAGACGCTCTGCATCATCTGGTTTTCCTTTGAGTTGATAGTCCGGTTTTTTGCTTGTCCCAGCAAGGCGGCTTTCTTTAAAAACATGATGAACTCCATTGATATTGTGGCTATAATCCCGTACTTCATCACGCTCGGAACAGAGCTGGCTGACGACCAAGACAACAAGGAGGGCAAAGGAGGAGGGGAGCAGGCCACATCTCTGGCTATTCTCAGGGTAATCCGCCTGGTGAGGGTGTTCAGGATCTTTAAACTGTCCCGACATTCGAAGGGGCTCCAGATTTTGGGGCAAACTCTAAAGGCGAGCATGCGGGAGCTCGGCTTGCTCATTTTCTTCCTCTTCATCGGTGTGATTTTGTTCTCCAGCGCCGTCTACTTCGCCGAGGCCGAGGAGAAGGAGTCGTTCTTCACCAGCATCCCGGATGCTTTCTGGTGGGCCGTGGTGTCCATGACGACCGTCGGCTACGGGGACATGTACCCCGTGACCATCGGAGGGAAGATCGTGGGCTCGCTGTGCGCCATCGCCGGAGTGCTGACCATCGCGCTGCCGGTGCCGGTCATCGTGTCCAACTTCAACTACTTCTACCACCGGGAGACGGAGGGCGAGGAGCAGGCCCAGCTGCTCAACGTCAGCAACCAGAACTTGGCGTCGGACACCAACTCCAGCCGCCGCAGCTCGTCGGTGGTCAGCAAGTCGGAGTACATGGAGATCGACGAGGACATGAACAACAGCATCGACAACTTTCGGGAGGCGAACCTTAGGACTGCCAACTGCACGGCCCCCAGCCAGAACTGTGTGAACAAGGGGAAGCTGCTCACCGACGTGTGAGGCGGCGTCCGACGCACCAGTGTACATATTGTAGAAATATCTGGATGCTTTATCTCCATTGGTGCATTCTTCTCTTCTTTAACATTGATTCATCCAAACGTGTGTGAAGAATTAACGAGTTTAAGGCACAACTTTAGGAGGAGGTTGAGGCGCAGGGTTTTTTCATGAAGACACGGTGACGGAGTCGCTCGGCAATAGTTCAAAGATCAGCAGGTGTCGTGGGAACATTTTTGATAAATTATTCTCTAATTTTAGAAATCTGCATCACTGAACTTATTCTCTCAAATTGAAGGGGAACTCCACCAATTGGGTCGTTCATATGTGAAGTTTTATGCTGATCTGTCTGAAAAATAAATAACTCGAGTGTGACTTCATCAGGGTTATCAAAGTTTGGCACGTTTCTTTTATATTCCACAGAAGAGTCTGAGTCACAAACGGGAGGTTTGGAGGCTCCTAATAAGAAGAAGACACACCAGTGAGCTGCTGCTTCCATTTAAACCGCCCCAGAGTGTCCTGGTGTTCACCACACAGTCAGGGTGTAACGACAGGCGCTGTGGAAGTTATTACGGTGTTGTTGCATCATGGGAAATGTAGGAGCCACTGGTGTTGGAGTATGCTCCAAACTACGGGCTGGATATTTTGGGCTCTGTTGCATAAATTTTTTATTTGAATCTCTCGCAATTTGTCAAACTTTCTAGAAGTGCAATACTAAATTGATGGAGTGTCCCTTTAATAGTGTTACCGTCTTCACTTTGCTTGGATGTCGACTTTAGATCTTTAGGTCTACTTCAGGTTTAGGCTGTTGTCTTTGACTTTGTCTCTTAAATGTAATTTATAGAATTACAGCTTGTTTTAGATGAACTTAGATAATAATCAGAGTCATAAGTCTTGTTCTGGAGCTAAAAGTGAATAAATCTGATTAAACAGGAGAATAAAAACTACAGTGCAGTGAAGGATATGATCAAATAATCCCAAATTGGTTCTGATAAAATTGAGCGGCAAACAGGAAGTGAGATAACAGACTTGATATGTTGATTTTAGGACAAAAAAATTACTAATTCAACGCAAGGAATTATTAAAAAAAAATCTCCCCGACACCTACCAGGCTTTGTGCAATAGACTCAACTTCCAGGATAAAAGAAAAAAGTAAAAAAAAACAACAACAACAACAACAACGAAGCCCAACTGAGATTTGAGGAAGACGTCGGGGGGGCGACTCGCTCCCAGAAGAAACACATTTTAAGTGGATTACAGTTGAAGTTCAGGCGTGTTTTTCCGCAGCACATCCAGGGACACTTTGGAAAACTCGACGCCAGATGTTGATCGACGATTTTCAGGCACCTTATCAGAAACAAAAGAGGAAGTGTGCCGAGCCTTGTGGGGGATTATCTGCACCGCTGCTGCTGCTGCTGCTGCTGCTACAGGTCGGCTGGAGGTTCCCTGTATGATGCCATGCAACGCTCCTTTATATAAAAGCATGTGGAGACTCTCTTCTCTCTTATATCGGCATGCACAAGACGTTACCTCATTCTGATTTTTACATTCTTCTTCTTCTTCTCTGACCCTCATCTTCTCCTGGAATCGCAGTTTTTTCTCTCATTTGTTTTCACCAAAAGTGCACTGGCTATTTATTATGGTTTAAGTTATTTCAGAGCATTTAAGTGTTGAATGTTAAAGCATTAAGGGAACAGGAACACTTCTTTTTCGAAGATCATGGCATGTCAAAATACTAAAGCATTATGGCCTAATTAGCTATGGTATAGCTATGTATACTCAATGCATGACTACAGTATTAAATTGCTTGCAGTTGTGGAGGGACCTCGGGAGCTGGGGGATGATGATGATGATGATGATGATGATGATTCTCCTCATTATTGTCAAGCTAACGACAGGATACGATGCATGACGGAGCAAACTGCCGAAAGGGACAAAATCTGCTGAAAAAAAACAAAAAAAAAACCAACAAAAAAAAACAAGAAAAAAAAATATCAGAAGAGACATATCTGATGATCTCTTTAAAAAATGACATTTCAGAAATTACATCCTCCTTTTTTTTTTTTTTTATTTATTTAAAGCTTCGATCTTTGATGATGGAGTGCATGGGATCATTTTATGTGATTTGTGACCCCATTTTTTTTTTTTTCTTGCATTTGACTTTTCAACAAGTTACAAGAAGGAAAGCAGTGATATTTAACAAATTTCATAGATATATCTAAAATTAGTTTCTAGTGCCTTGAACCCCGTCTCATTATAGAATTGACTAAAGTGCCTCCCGTTACAACAGACAGCAAAGAGCTTACTATGTGCAGCTTATCTTCTCCTGCCATAAAGATGCACTACTCTCTCCACATCTGGAAAAGAAGAGGTTCTAGACAAACACGTTTCGATAAAGATACGAATATATTCCAGAGGTTTGGGCCTGGATTAACTCACATTTGTCCTGGTCGATGACACACGGCTGCGGTGCACAGCTAGCAGCACACACATGCTAAAAAATGGGTTGTTAGCGTTGAAATACAACTTGAACTACAGTGTTTTCGCTTGTGCGTGCTGTTTGTCTACAGGTTGTTGGGTTTGGCATCCATAAAGGGACATTCCAGTATTTTTCAACATGGGTGTACGAGGATCTGCAACTAGACAGCTAACCAAGCTAACTGTCTGCTTAGCTAACAAACATAAATACACAAATTATCCCCCTGGATTAGCTGTTGTTAGCTAACTACACTGGAGTCTACTGAGGGGTCAATCTGTCGGCTAACACAGTAGCTGTTTGTTTAGCCAACCAGTAAACTTGCTGCCGTCAAATGGAGCCCGTGTGCTTGTGGTTGTGGTTTGGGAGGTCCTGCACACAATAGGCTTCATGGCAACACTGCCAGGCAACATAGATGCCAACAGATTTCTTGCTATCGAGACGACCGTGGCTAATAATCTAGCTAGCTAACGACAACATCCTCTGACAGAATTAATAATTATTGACTCAGCACCCACTAAGCTTTCAGATAATACCACAATAGGGGGGACGTTCAAGTGAACATGGGAAACACGACCTCATTTGAAGGCAGCATCTAAATCCAAAGAAAGGAAACAGATGTTAGCACTGGGATGAGCTACGGCAGCTAACTCCAAAGGGTTTGTACTCATGAGGCTACTATGACCAACAAGACTGCACTGCTGCACCCAAACCATCAGATTTAGTGTGTCCCACTCCGTTTTATCTCAAATGCAGTATGCCTGAAGAAATAACAGTTGATGTTTTCCAGCGTCTGGTTGCATTTTATAGCGTGCAGCCGTCACATCAGCTGAGCTGAGAGCTGAGAGCTCGTGTGAGCAACATGAAGTGGTCTTTCCTGTTGTGCACAACTAGACCGGCTGGAGCCACAATGCAGACACACAACAACTGGGTGGTTGGGAGACTGATGGGTTTATTAACACCAATGGATGGAAGCAAGGACGGGGAAAAGGGGCTAGTGGGAGGCAGGACCGGGACGGAGAGCAAACACGAGCAAAAACACAAGTAGTCTTGGAGAACGGAGCCTGAAGTGAGCGGTGATCTGGGCTGATGTAGGCAGGGAAGGAGGGGGGGGGCCTGATTGGAGATCAGTGTCAGGTGTGTGTGAGTTGCAGGTGTGTGGGCGGAGTGACCTGGAGTAACCTCTGAGGGAGACAGCACAGGAGGGAGGGAGGGCAGGATGCTAACATTTCCAAACTGAAGGCATACTGCATGAAACAGGACAGGATTTATCAGGGCAGCTGCAGCAAGCATGTAGAGACCAACCGTGTGTGAACAGTAGTTAATCCAGGGACTATATTTTGGATTTGGAGATTAGCATTTAGCATTTAGCATTTAGCGATGACTTGCCTACAGTTTAAGTTTAAGAAGACTTGTGCTGCTGTTGTTTCCCAAATCTCTACAACAGTTAGCCTGACCAATTAGTCTTCTGACTGGGGTTGAAAAATACCAGAATGTCCCTTTAGGAGCAAACCAGAGAGACAACTGATACCAATAAGAAGCATCTACAGGATACTGTAGGTATCATCATGGTGTGTCATGAGGCTCATTATTTCCTGTTTTTTACAAAAATATGGATTTAATTGGATCATGAAAATGTGCTCGCAGGCAGAACCGTAGCCAGGATTTTATAAATGTTTGATAAATCAGTGGGCCTTTAATCCTCATATCATTCCTGAAGGTCCTGTTGTTTTGTTCAGTGTGTGTGCTGGTCCGCCTCTGAACATCTCCCCGTACGTTTGTTTTTGTCAAACAAACAGAAGGAAATAGCACATTTGTTGAGGACTATTTTCAGCGGCGGATTAATCCACATTTGGCGCGGTGGAGCTCTATGGCACGGAGGAGAAAGGCTGTCGTCTGTTGACAAGAAGAAAACTACAGAATTTTGTTTGTTTGACGAAAAAAAAAGCCCCCAAAATACTGAATTGCTGACGTCAGCGTTTAAAGCTACGGTCCTGTCTGCAGCACCAAATATCCCAACATGAGGCCTCGAGCAGATCTGCAGCAGCTCTTTTCTGTACGACCTTTTATCAACTGCCACTGTCAGGGTAAAGTCAGCTGAACAGCGCCCTCTGGCTGCACTAAAACACTGCCGCTCTCTGATTCCTGGGACCAAACGAACAGAAAAAGAGCTGCTGATAATCACATCTGCTCAGAGAAGCCTGGAAAGAGTGAGAACAATGAGGCTTTAAAAAAACCTCCTGACCTGCTGCGTGTGTTTCCTTCTGCTTGATTGAGGCTCACGTTATCGCACATGTTGGAACAATCGATATCGGCTGAAGAAATTAGCGAGGAATTAGTGTTTCTGTGACGCTTGGCAGGGCCGAGTGGTGGATTCTGCTGTGGAGAGATAATGATGAGTGTGGCCACAGTGGAAGCAGTCAGTGTTTCCTCTGCAGAGCAGCCAGCAACTCGTCTGAACATTACCACAGGCATTAGTCACTCTGCAGGCCAGCAAAATGGCGCTCCTGCTGCTGCTGCTGCTGCTGCTGCTGCTGGAAAACACTGTGTTTTTCGGTGGTATTTTCTGGAGGACGTGGCGCTGAAGGATGACACGAGGGCTGATGAATTGAATCTGGGTTGTGTTAAAAGCATCCAAAGAGAAAAGGAGCGTTGACTCAGTCTGATCTGACCCAAAAATATGCACTTATTTGCTTAAATTTCACTCTGCAGGATGTGGTCACAGTAACAGCTGCACCATAAAGTGTTAATCCTCAGTGATAAATGTTTGATGTCGCCCACTCATGTCCAGATTTCTCACTGATGACACATTAATACTCGACCGTGAAGAGAAACTGGGACAAGATTTGTGGAATCTGGCGACACTTAGAAACAACGATCTTTTAAGTGTTATGCAAGAAAATACACTAAAACATTAAACTGAGACGTGTTTTAGTACAGATACGAACATCTAGAGACGTAAAGCTTTGCTGTAACAAAGAATTTCATATTTCTCTTGATGTAATTTAGTCGGGACAGTAAGTCACAGCTGAGGAGCATCACCTGAGCTCAGGAGCTGATGGTCACTGAACGCAAATTCACTTTATGTGACCTCGTTAATGCAGGCGTCACCTAATCCACCAAAAAGACTTGAGAGTGAGAGAAAGCTCCTGTTACATCGTCTTTATTCAGTCACACAGTATCCTCCAGTACTGTTGGATTAGTTTGTCTTAGGAGAACTTCAGTCTTTTCAGACCTGGGACCTACTTTTGTTTGGTATATTTTGGTATTTAAATGGTAAAAATGTCTTCAAAGTGGTCCAGTAGATCAACCGATGGACTCTGTGAGGTAAAATGACTGTTTTTTTGAATGGAGTCTGGTGTGTTTGAAGAGAGCGATAGAACAGGGCCCAGGTTTCTTTAAATACCAGTTCTCCTTTAACATGAGCTTATTGTGAAAAGGCCAAACATGAGATCACAGGCACCTTAAAGAAACCCTCAGGAAGCGGCTTTAACAGTGGGTTTTACTTCCTGAATCAGGTGCGGTAAGAAGCGAGTCCTCGTCATCACCAGCGCTGTCGCTTTCCTTCATGTAAAAGCCTGTTTTTGTGTTAACAGATCAGAGTTTGGGGAACCTTCCAGAAAAAAAAAAAGAGAAAATACAACTCCTGTCGAGCAGCAGAGCTTCTGAGTCAGTAGCTCGTGTTGCGTAAGAGTCTGCAGGTTGTTTATTCCAACCAAACACGACAGCGACTCGAGTAAAATCAGCTGCTGTAGGTGTAAAACTCGCCTGTAGAGACCCGAACGGCCGTCCAATCAGCCGCCAGGTTGTTCGGCCGGTATTCATCTGATCGAATACTCTAATTATAATGTGCAGCAGGTCAGCTGAATGTGTTTCTAAAAACATATAACCATCAGTACTGTTGCTTCAATTCTCTGTAGCTTCACCTGCACCTGCCAGCCAATCACAGAAGAGTGTTTCCACTGCCTTTAACTTAATTAATTCTCATCTCACCTCAAAGTCTTTATTACTTCAGTTGTCATGTCTTATTGTGTATCGTCAACACGGGGCAGTGATAGAAATGTATTCTCAGAAATGCCTCTCACCACGATGCACATCCTGGTTCTTAGCTGTTGTTGTGAGCAGGTTAAAGGGGAACTCTGCTACTTGAAACGTGATCCCTGCTTGTACATATTTTGGTTTGGCATTGGTCCGGTTAGTCGCTTCAGCCGGCAGCCGCAGACGACCTCGATCGAACAAACTGATCGAGGCAGCAGCTAAAATTAGTCGTTTTTCCAATGGAGTCTGGTGTGTGTGCAGAGAGCGACATAACGGCTGTTTGTGGTTAAACCAAAGATCCTTTCCATGACGCTGTCACACACTTAGACGTTGCTGCTCATCTGGCTGAGGAGATGTACTGGACCAGTTCCAACACTTTTTGTACCGACCAGTCATTTGCACAAACAGAGCTCATGTCCAAAAACACTGGAACTAACGGTTAAATCTGAGCTGTATGAAGCCTTGAATTGTTTAATTTCTCTTCATGTCTTGTCTGAAAAACACAAGTTGCCATCAAGACACTAATTTGTACATGGAAGGTTATTATTTCTGTGCTCAGCTGTGTGTCATCGACCGCTTAGTTTAAAACCTGCAGTTGAACGTGCATGAAAACGAATCCCTTTAATTAACGTTAAAACAACAACAACAACAACAACAACAACAACTACTAAATGCTACGAAGGTGCTACGTGTTAAACATGCAGTCGGTCCGAGGGAGCGAAAATTACAAAGTTCACAACTTTTGTTTTTTAAAGAATAGAAATCACACACAAAAAAAGAAGTTGTATATTTTCTTGACAGCTATTTGAAGTTAGTGATTAAACATCAGGGTAGTTGGTAGTCTTGTGGTTTTAAATTCTGTTTTGTTCATACTCGTAGTGTTTTAGGCCAAAGTTTGAGACATATCTGCACCAGACGCCACCGAAGAAGGGACCAAATCAAGTTTTATAGTTTTTCACATCATCAGAGCAGCTCGACAGACGGACGGGAAACAGAAAAAGACAAATCTGACAGTTCGTTTGTTATTTATGATCTTTGCGACGAGGACAAACTCTCCTCCCTACAAATTAAAAGTCCAGTTTTTGTGACTCCAGTTTAATTTCCAGTTTACAAGCTTCCAACTGCCACAAACAGTCAGTCAACGATCTTCAGCTGCACATCGACTCAGCTGTTTCTGTTGTCTTTGCTCCACATAAGCAGGATCTTGATTCTCCGACAGAAGCCTCCACGCAGAGCTTCTCAGCCCGGACGTGACGTCTTAACGCTCGTCTGATTGTTGTGAAACTTAAAGCTGCAGCGTTGGTGAAAAGTCAACAAGACAACAAGGAAACAAAAGCATGAAATGTGATTTTTTTGCTAAAGTCTGATTTCTCGACGCTCTAAATTCAGATTTTTGTCGGCTTTTGCGAAACTCGCATCTCGACGATGACGTACGCACATCGTACGCTACGTCGTTACCATAGCAACCCGTCTCTGATCTGGTTCTCCTGCACGGGTCGCGTGATTTCTGTCATCATTCATTCACACCTGCAGCTTTAAACGGACGCCGCGTCCTTTAACGGATCACCGGAGAGTCAAAGCATGATCTGACTTCAGAGATCTGCTCCATCAGCCGTTCTGCTGGTTTAGCGAACTAAATGCTAATTCTGGTTTTTTATTATTTGAGCTGCTTCAAAACATGAAATTGGGCTTTTCGACATAATTTTCCTTATTTTTTATCATGTAAAGGCTAACTGATCCATTTTGTAATATAAGTATATATATAGTTTTTAGCCAAATTGATTTGTAATGCTCACGTCATAAGTGTTTTACATAAATTTGAACCTTATGAAGAATAAAAAGAAGATTCAAAGAGTTAATAAAGAAGATCAGAGTCCAACCAGTGATAAAAAGTCTCGTTAATGATCCTCTTACTGAGATTTTGGGCCTAAATAAACAATCGAGCTTCATTCTTGACATTTAAAGAACATTCACTGTGCAAAGTCTAGAAAAAAGACAGTAAGTGGACCTTGAGTGAAGATCAGGAATGAGGGTATCATGACTTTCTCATCCTAAATGTGAGCAGGACTGAAAAACAAGACTTGATATTTATTCCAAAACGGAATCAGTTTGTCTTTTAAACATTTAAATAAAAAACGAAGACAGCCGAACGTCTTCAGCTCCCAAAGTCCAGTTTGATGCCTTGAAACTATTTTTACTCTTCAAAGACCCCAAAAGGAAGCTGGTGTTCAAAAGCAGCTAAAAATAAAGCGGCGGGTTGAGAAGCTCTGCAGTCGCTGATGTTTCACAAGTGTTCATAGGAATGTCTGATTTAAAAAGCCATGAGTCAAGTGATGAAGATGATGACGATGATGATGTTTGATGTGTGAAAATATTTTTGACGAAGATGAATCTACCTGCAGAGGCTCATGACCGTAACATCCAGATAGATGAAAGCTGGTTACATATTTTTACTCGTATTATTTCTCCACTGTTTCTGTCCTCACGACGAGGCGTTCAAAGGCTCTGTTTCCAGCCGGAGGACGGGTTCCTCATCAGGTCCAGTCTGTCCTTTAGCAGTAGGTCGCGTGTTCCCTCTCGTCCGAACTGTCAGTCAGAAGCCAAAGTCTCGTCCCGACCACGACGGCTGAAGGTCCCAGTGCTGGAGACATTTTTAACGTTTAAAAAACAGAATAAGATGCTAAATGTCATGTTCAGCCGGCACTGGGCTGCTGAGACGCTCCCTGAACCCTGCGGTCGCCGTGACTGCAGGATGTCACTTCTGTTTTTTTTTTGTTTTTAGGTTATTTCTCACATGGGTTCCTGCTGCAGTATGCAACGTTTGTCATTTGTTGGTGAGGCATAGTCTGTAACCTATGCAAGGTTAGTCGACAACTTACGTCCATTCTGATTTCATCATATTACAACAGTTTCAATAAATTTTGAAAGATACCAAATGTGCTGTTTGGTCCTTAATGGTGTTATTAATGACTTAAGCTGGCCGACCTCTGACCTCTAGTCAGTATCATTAAATCACATCACACTGCAGATTTAGAAAAAGATGCTTGTAAAGATATGCACAAGACTACGGGGTAACATGTCAAATGAAATATATATAAATAGAAGATAAATATAAAAGTATAAAAATAAGATTCACACAGTAGAAGCAATAAAAGATGTACAGTCAGTAAGGACAAAGGATGCTGTTCCTGAACGGATAAAATAAAGATATTTATCACACTGCTCTGTTGAATACTTGATTCTGATTGGTCTGGACCGTCGCTATGGACACCAGTCTGACAGCAGAAGTAATAAAATCATTTTTTAAATCAATAAAATGTTTTTAAAGTCAGTGTTTGGTGTCAAAAGTTGATTTATTTTTAGTACAAAGACGTTTAATAAGTGGGATTATTTAATAATAATAATTTAACCCTGAGGGGGAAAATTACAATAAAAGTAAAAATACAATTAATAATCAAATATTACAATGTGTTTTGAGTGTGTGATTTATTTTTCGGAGGATCAGAGATTTAGAGAATCGCTCTCCCTCGTTTCTCTGCTTCGCTCTTCAGCTCAGGATAAAAACAAGACCAGAACAACAGCAGCAAAGTCAAACTGAACAACAAACCACCGCAGAAGCACGTTCAGATGTGACCTCTCTAAAATAGTCCGGCATGTGAGGCAGCTCAGAGTGTCAGAGGACAGCGACAACATTAACATCACGCCAGCCTGACTGACAGAAACAAGGGCTGAGATACAAAACTGCACCTGATCACAGTAGGTCCACTAAAAGAGCTTGTTGGATCCACTGACAGGCTCAGAGTGTTATTCTAAGTGTGTGACAGCATCATGGAAAGGATCCCTACAGAGAGAGACCTGGAAGATCCTTTTGGTTTAACCAGCACACACACCAGACTACATTCACTAAAACAGGGATTTTAGAGAACAGAACATGGGACTTCCTGGTTTAGCGCTGCGTCGATCACTTAGCTTTTTTTGTGTTATTGAGTATTACACAATATATTGTTTGGGATCTGAATTAACCCTTTAAAACACCAAAGTCACACAATAACACAAACACACTAACTGATGGAGGCAGCAGCAGACCAGCAGCCCCTGTGTTCTGTGAAGTAAAATCAGTGTTTTTGTCAATGGAGTCTGGTGGCTATGATACTGGAGCTCTCCTTTAAGTAGGAAGACAAGAAGGAGGTAAAGGGAATAAAAACAAGAGGACAGGAAGGGAGAGGAGTGCAGAGAAAGAGAAGGAGAAACAAAAAGGAAGAGGAAAGGAAATGAGGGGGGGAAGAAAGAGAGGAAGGGAAAGAGAAAAAATGGAAAAACAAGGGAAATGACCTAAATGAATAAAAAGAAAGGAAGATAAGATGATGATGAGATGGAGACAGGGAGGAAATAAATGTTCAGGACATGAAGCAGGAGGACAGGCGTGATATGCTCGGTACTGAGGACACGGTGCGTCCTGGTTCAGCTCTGGCGACCTCAAAGCTGAAGCACAGCGGGCGTCTTGGCGTGTGTTTTGAACGCAGCCCGCCCTGTGCTGCAGTACGGGCTCTATATCTGCTCATGTGCAGCCGCTCTGTGGGCTGCAGTGAGCAGTCTGAGTCAGAGCGGAGCTATTCTTACCCAGCTAAGAATACGACTCTCAGCAGCGTCTGTAACACACTGTGTCCCGCTGCACCGCCACGACAGCACCGACACCGACACTGTGCCGCACGCAGAGAGCCCTCGTTCTGGATTATAACTGCACCGGCAGCTGCACTGTAACCTCAGAGGTGTCGTCCAAAACACTTCCATACGAGCTAGTGTGTACTCAGCCATCTGTGCAGCCGCTGATGTAACACTGTGACTAATGAAGTGATCCTATAGGCTCTGCATGTGCAGCTCTCAGGGCTAAAGATACCTGCGAGTTTAGGATGCAGATGCAAAAGAAAAAAAAAAAGATCAGGTGCGACATTTGCAGCTTCCCACTTTTTCCTTTTGACAAACAAAAGTTGGTGTTTAAACTGTCAGTTTTCTACAGCGTGTTGTGTTTAGTGTCGCTTTTGACGTCGTAAAAAGCTGTAAAACCTGAGGCCTCTAGTGATTTATGGTAAAATGCTGCTATAGATGCTGTAAAAACCTGTTTTTATAGAGTGATGAGACCTTTCTGTTTCTGTTTTGTGCAGCCAGAAGTTTGTGGAAACAATCACTTGGTGTGTTATGGTATAAAATGGCAGATTGAATGTTGCATTTAACAGCATCTTTTGTTTTTGAGCAAACAGAGGATGAAAATGCAAAAAAAAAAAAAGCTGCTAATTAAAACACAGGATGCAGCATTAGTGTGCATCTCACTCTGAGACATGTCCTTTATTGAGCAGCTGTGGTCCGGCTTTCGTTTGGCAAGCGAAAAGTGCCGAACATCGTCACTTTTCATGCTCTAATTGGTCAAAATAAGCTAAGAAAATCTGCGTTTAAATTGTCGGAATGCAGTTTTCACCAGCGTATAATGTTAAAGGGCGCTAAGCTAGGCTAAGCTAGGCTAGGCTAGGCTAAGCTAGGCTGAATGCGCACTGGATGTGATGAAACTGACATCTTCTCATCCCACGGACACAAACAAACGTTCCCCATAAATGCCGGCCTGCTCCTTTAACAGGCCGTGGCACATTAGTTTCTCTGCAGAGGGACAACAGTTACTCATCCGCTCGCCGTCTCCACTGGATGTAAATCCTGACACTAAACCCTCCACTGTTTTTATAAGAAGCTGTTTTCTGTGTTGCTGCATGAATCACAGTGAGGCTGGAGACCACTGCGGCATACAGTAAATGTTGGTGTGTGTGCTGCTTCTGTATACGTGGAGACGGAGAGAGGGAGCCTGGGGCAGAGTGCATGTTAGGTTAGTGTGGGTGGACGCAGAGGGAGATCCAGAGGAGGGAGAAAGACAACAGAAACAAAGAAAAACAGACGGAGACAGGGGAGAGGAGGAGGAGGAGGTAGACTACCAAATACTGGAGAGCTTGCTATTTGAGGAAGACGGAGAGATGGAGATGCAGGGATGGGAAAAAGTCAAATCTTCAGTATGATTGGTCTGCTCTGGCATACTGCAGTCGTTAGCATGTGTGGCTAACTAGCATGTGTGGCTAACTAGCGAACAAACCAACAGAGGAAACAGCTGAAGGCTAAAGGTGTTTTTTCCACCAAATATTCGCCTCAGATTATTTTGATCTATTCGCATTACTCGCACAAGTAAAACACAACGACAGGAAAGCAGGAAGCTAACGCTCGTGCTGCTTGTGCTAACTGGAGCTAGTGCGCTAGTACGCTAACCTGCTTTACAGAAAAGTACAAAAAAAAACCACCATTAAAAAACGCATTATGTGGAAACTGTTATGTGCGATATATCTGATGTGACCGTGCGACAGGCGTACCAGATTTTTGTCGTCATGGTAACGTTAAAAAGACATAAACCATAGACCCTGACGGTTTTTACAGCTCTCTGGTGATTAATGTTGAAATGCAGCTTCATACGCTGTAAAACTCCACCAAGAAAATAGTGTTTTTAAATCTATTCTGTGTTTCTGTGAACAATAAGTGGCATTTATTTGCGGGTTATTTTTTATAGCATTATTAAGCAGCGTTTTAATGCTAAAACTGTGTCAAACATGTTGTGAAGTGGCTGCTGTTTGGTTAGGTTTAGACACCCAAAACTACACGGTTAGGTGGAGGAAAAGATGATGGTTTGGGATAAAATAAGTGCGTTAGTAGCACATAGTGAATGTCAGTTAAAATAACTCAACGTTGACTTTTGGTTTGACACGAGAAATGAACCGCGGCCTCTCGTGTGAAAGTCGTGAGCTAACGAGGCTAAACTGACATTAGCGTTAGCGGCAGGCGAGGTTAGCCTGCACTGAAGCTCAGGTCGGGATGTGATGTTCACTGGGATGCGCTGGAAGCCTGATCATGGCCGTGTGAACACATTTAGCGTATAGCACTGCTGCATGAAATGTTCACTAGATGGATGGATGGACGACTGGCTGATTGAACAGAAGGATGAATAGATGGATGGGTGGATGGATGCAGTCCCACTCTGGTTGTATAACGTCCACCGGAGCAGAGTGCTGAGCTTCAGGGTCGAGCTCTGCTCAATTATTGAGAGGCGCTCAGTCTCTCTATTGTTGGAGTGGAAATCTGCCAGCGGGCCGATCTCTCTGAAACCTGAGCCGCTGTAAATATGCAGAGTTTCTCCACTCCGGCCTCTATTTGGGAAAACGGTTATTTAAAGAACAAGACAAAGTGTCCTGGTCAGGTGGGAGAGCAGGGTGTTTTAATATAACCAGTGAAAAACCTGGTTGTGTTTCAGTTTTAGTCTGGAAGAACCGTCTGAATCATCCATTTTTATTTTGGAGCAATCAGAGGAGAAGAGGACTAATGACAAGCCTGCGAGAGGTTTGGGTTGCTTTAGTTATTCCACTGGCAGACAAAACTTGGGCCCCGTTTATAGTTATTTTGGGGTTTAATAACTAACAAATACAAAAAGCTTTAACACAAATAGAGTTGCTAATCAAGGCAGCAGTAGAACAGCAGCTCCTGTGTTCTTTGAGGTAAAATCACTGTTTTTGTCAATGGAGTCTGGTGTGTTTGCAGAGAGCGATATAACACCGGCAGATAACACTCAGTGGATTCATGGTCTCTGCGTTGCAGTTTCTTAAATTGATTTGTACACAAATTAGGGTGAACAGCAGAGAGGTGGGTCTGCTGTGTCATTATGAACAAAACGCTCTCATTCCACAGAGGCTCCTGCTCCAAACCTCGGCCTTATCTTTATATATTTTGGTGTCTAAATGACTCTTAGCTACAAAACCAGTAGATTGCGTCACTGCAGAACACATGAGTTTCAGATCCACCACTGCCTTGACCAGTTAGTTTGTTTGTGACACTGAGTCACACAAAGTCCTGCTTACTCTGAGCTAAAATCCCTGTTTTAGTGAATGTAGTCTGGTGTGTGTGCTGTTTGTGGTTAAACCAAAAGGATCTTCCAGGTCTCTCTCTGTAGGGATCCTTTCCATGATGCTGTCACACACTGAGAATAACACTCTGAGCCTGTCAGTGGATCAAACAAGCTCTTTTAGTGGACCTACTGTGATCAGGTGCAGTTGTCCCAAAGGATCACGTTGCAGCCATTGCAGCCCGTTTGGTGTCTGCTGGCTGAGGTGATCTACTGGACCAGTTCCAACACTTTTACTACCTACCAGTCACTCACACACCAGAATAAGTTCAGATAGGACCCTTAAATACTGAAGTTATCCGATCATTATCAGCCTCGACTGCAGCTGGGCCTCCTGCCATAAAGATGAGCCATTTTTGGAAAATTTGGGAGCTAAACTAAAACTTTACACAAGAGATATGTGATCCAGTTATTGTGTTTTAATACTCATGAGTATTTTTAAAACCTCTCCCAAATATACAGCTTCATGTTTTAAAAAGGCTCATTTCCTGAAACAGCAGCTCGCTGTCGTCTTTATCAAATAAACAGGAGATAAGAGTGTGTTTGTTTGGGACTACTTTCAGCGGTGGATGAATCTACATTTGGTGCTCTGGTGAGTATTTGGGGCAGCAGGATGGTGTGTGTGTGTGTGTGTGTGTGAAAATAAACTACAGTGTGTGTGTTCATGGTGACGAAGGAACACTTCCAACCAGAGCAGCAGTGACAGTTTTTAATAGTTTCTGGAGCTCTGAGGCTCAGAGGAAGGAGATGAATCAGGCTGTGACACACAGAGGATGCATTTATTGTTGTATGAAAATGAGATTCACGGACAGGAAGAAGAAAACCAGAGAACATCACCAGACTTATCCTGTTCTGATCTTTGGACCGGAAAACGACGACTCCTCTGTGGAGCGTCATCACAGCTCGAGCACCCAGTGGAGTCCACTGAAAATCACTGACCTTGGAGAGCTGATGTATAATGTGGGTGCACTTTTGGCACAAGCTGCAGACGCCCACTCACATCCTCCCACATGCCTCGTCTCTCTCTCTCTCTCTCTCTTATGCAGACATACAGACATGGCTAACCTAATAGCCCGGCTGTCTCCTCGAGTTTCATTTTCCACTGGAGCGTTCCAGCTCTTACCTGAGCCGGCATCTGTCTATTCAGGCAGAGAGGAGGAGAGCCGGGCCGAGCCGGGCCGAGCCGAGCCGGGCCGAGCCGAGCCGAGCTAGGCCGGGCCGAGCAGAGAACAAACAGTTGGCTCACTGGGTTTCATCTCTTCCTCCGTCTGCTGACACGGAGCTCTGAGCGTCCATATGGGCTCACAGCGTGAAGCACAGACAGTGTGAAGAGACCACAACCTGCCTCAGTACACACTCTATCACTTTATTGATCTCCTCAATACATTCCTCACGCTCAGACTGAAAAATAACAACAAGCATCAGGCGTTTATTCAAATGCATTAATACAAATGTTTGAGTCTTAACCCCTCACTGCCTGACTTTATTTACAGTTATATAAAAAAAATATATGATTTGTGTTTTTGCATTCAAGCAGATGCTACATTAAGTAGAGATTGTTAATTTGAATATAGCACAGCATAGAATAGTACAATATAATAACAGTATGATATAATATATATGTATGTACACATAGAATATATATATATATATTTACGTATGTGTGTATGTATAATGTACACATAGAAGGGTTTGAGGGACAACAGTCAACAAGGGGTTAAACAAAGGCAGCTCGGAATATAAGACTTTCATTAATGGGGAAATTTCTCCACGTGTCTTATGAATGTGCCATTTTTTATGTGGCATATTGCAGCTAGCTAACGTTTTAGGAACAAGAGCGACAAGGCGAACGATCATTTGATTTATGTTTGTGCTTTTTCATCATTTACAGGAGGACAAGTGTGCGTTTGAGTCGCTAAAAGCTTCCAAATAGACATTAAAAGCAGCCGAGTTTGTCCGAATCCAGCAACAAAACCCAGTTTGAATGTCTGCACTTAACGAGGAGGACCCTTGGAGGAGGAGAGGGAGCTCCTCTCAGCCCGGTGTCCTGTTCCCTTCATGTATCATATTAGGTTATAAAATATTCACATCTGCACTTTCTTGAGCGCGAGGGGCCGTCGGTAAGAGGAGAAGGGGCCGCGGTATCAAAAGATCCACCTCTGAATGCGTTTGGTGCTCATATCGGGACGTCCAGAGAGCCTCTCGGCCTCCTAAAGCTCTTTTAGTGGAGCGTCGAGCAGCTAAAGACGCAGGTGTTCCACTCTGGAGGTGGTGGAGACCAAAAACAGAGCTAAAAGAGGGAGAATATCCAACCAAACATCCATCAGGTGACACAAGCTACAATGAGATGATCCTGTGGAAGTAGGAAGCTTTTCATGTTAGTTATGAGCTCCTAATCATTTGACAGATGTGTTAATGTGTTGAATTAATGTTATTGATCAGGGAGGTGCACATTTCCAAACCTGGACTGATGTCAGATCAGATTTACTGTTGTAAACATCTCTATTTTGTATTTTTATGTTTTATATTCATGTTTTTGCTCGTGCACCTTTACACCCAGACGAACTGTGTCTAATGTGTAAACTTAATTGGTAATAAACCTGATTCTTCTGATTGAAACCATCCTGAGAACAGCTGATCACTGATCAATGTGCTGCACAGGTTCCTCATTTAAGGACACGTTAGTCTTTCTGACACCAAGAAGTCATTAAAGTGATCAATACTTTTATGAAACATCCTGTTGTGTGTCATCGAACACGTCTTCTGTCAGAGATTATTAATATTTAATGTGTTGAAGCAACTTATAATTATTTAATATTTCACTTTATTTTATGGTAAAATGTGTGTTTCAGTAGCAGATCAATAAGATGATATATCTTTATATTTCATGGTTAATCTGGATTATGAATTTATTGAAGATTTAAATGTCTTTTTAAAGAGTGGAAGCTTAGAGAGGTGTAAAGTGAACAAGACATAAATGATATAAACGATATAGATAATAAGCAAATAAGATAAATGTTAGCTGGTTTTACTGAGTAACAAGATAACAACCAATGAAACAAACTTATAACGTGTTTGATCACAAAGGAACCAATAAAACTACGACAGGAAACAGACCTCCACTGGAACGATCCAACAGCCAAAGAACAATCATTATTATTATTATAATAAATCAGCATAAATACCAGAGGAATCAAATGTGATGCAAGAGTCAAGATTCATGGATTGTTGGTCATGTGTCTGTCTGTCTGTCTGTCTGTCTGTCTCTCTCTCTCTCTCTGTCTGTCTGTCTCTCTGTCTGTCTCTCTTTCTGTCTGTCTGTCTGTCTGTCTGTCTCTCTCTCTCTCTGTCTGTCTGTCTGTCTCTCTGTCTGTCTCTCTTTCTGTCTGTCTGTCTGTCTGTCTGTCTGTCTGTCTCTCTCTCTCTCTGTCTGTCTGTCTGTCTCTCTGTCTGTCTCTCTCTCTCTCTGTCTGTCTGTCTCTCTCTCTGTCTGTCTGTCTGTCTGTCTCTCTCTCTCTCTGTCTGTCTGTCTGTCAGAGCCAGCAGCTTGTCATCACCATGTGATCATGTGACCTGCTCACTTTTTCCACTGCTCTGATCTTTATGAGCGTCTCTCCTGCACCTGTCGGCCATTAGGGAGGACCGGGCCCTCCTCCTCCTCCTCCTCCTCCTCCTCCTCCTCCTCCTCCTCCTCCTCCATTGACTGTGCTTCAGTAAAAGTGTTGTTGATGATCTCAGACTGGAAACAGAAGCTGCTTCATGTTTCAGTTTAAACTTTAAAGCTCTTTAACATTCAGCTGCTGCAGAAAACAGTGACATCATCACGTCATCAGATCAGATCTGGGCCTCAGGAGCTCACTGGAGGTCAGTGGAGGTCAGTGGAGCTCACTGGAGGTCAGTGGAGGTCACTGGAGGTCACTGGAGCTCACCGGAGGTCAGTGGAGCTCACCGGAGGTCAGTGGAGCTCACTAGAGCTCACTGGAGCTCACCGGAGCTCACTGGAGGTCACTGGAGCCGACTGGAGGTCACTGCATGTTCAGGTTAGCTTACATGCTACATGTTAAAAAACGTGCTGCTCCCTCTTCGCTCCTGTTTTTCCTCCCAGTCTTAAAATAGAATTAGTAAATGACACATTTGAGCTGGTGAGCCTGACGGGCTGTCAATGGGTCGCCTTCACCAAATGTAGCTTCCCAAATCCCCTCTCAGCTGCACTAATCTGATGTGAGAGGAGGGGGGGAGGCCACCCGCTGAGGTCCAGACACACCACCTACATGGATGGAGCTCCAGTGCCTGCTGGGATATGTAGTCCCGTCAGCCTCTGCATCCAGACGGGTCCAAACACGGACTTCATGTTTGGGATTTTCACGACCAGGAGCTTTTTATTCTGCAGAAACTTTAATGAGATGGTTGTTGTTGTTGTTGTCTGTGAAGGTGGTGGCTGCGTGTTGTGGCCAAACCGTGAAGGTACAACAGTGGCGTCCATCATGTGACGCCACTGTTGTCTGGTATTCAGCTGGGAACACACAGGTCTGTCCACGCTGAGCTCACCTCTGATAACGGTCATAAATAGTCAGATATTTCTCCTCACTTCATTAGAAACGTCACATAAAGAGATAATAATAACATTAAATGGAGGGATCCTGTCTGCAGAGATGCTCTGTTTAAAAATATGTTTATTTTTTCCACATATCTACAGATGTGAAGGTGCTGTGAAGTTGTAATCTTGCTGGTTTGATGTCAATGTGTGAAAGAGACGTCTGCTAATCAGAGTCACAGGAGTGAGTCAGGATTTGATCCATTCAGTCCGATAACATTTTTAAACTCACATGATTAAATCATTTCATCCCCATTCAGGTTAGCGAGGGGCTAACAGGAAGTTAGCCAGCTCCTCCAGGCTCTATGGGCCCAACAGGGAGAAAGATGAGGGTACTTTTATACGCAGGGAAGTTTCTTTTGGCTTCTGAGTAACTTTCATAGGAATGAATGGAGCCTCTGATGCTGTGTCAAAAATAAAGAACAATAAATCAGAACTATAAGAGCTGCGGGGGGGGAGCTAGTGTTGTACTTGATGCTGTAAGCTCCACTGAAGGCTGCACGCTGTTGGTGTAAATAAAATAAAAACCGTTTTCCCAGCAGCTCAGCGTCCCGCAGCCACCGGCCTCATCTCGGTGCATCGGTCCGGTTTTACACCCCAGCGGGGAGCGACTCTGTCGGCCGCCCGCTGGCCGCTGGCATGTGGACAACAGGAATAAATGATTGATACCAAACAAAGCTCTCTAAAGCAGGCCTGTAAATGATGGATGATGCAGAGCTGCAGTCGACACACAGCCGCTCAAACTCTTGAGTTACAAGGTGCAAAGTGCAAAACCCGACAGCTGATTTTGTCATCGGAGACGGTGTGTGTGTGTCTGTGTGTGTTAAAGCAAGCAGGAAAACAAACCCAAGAGCCACTTACCGGGCCGGGCAGCAGTTCAGACGGGCTCAGATGGAGGCTCTGGTAGCTGCATTCACTACAAACAAGAAGTACAGGTTACACTGTGTTTACTGGGGGCGGGAAACTGGCCCCCGCACAAGATTATTTGGCCCTCAATGCTGAAGTCTTCCTGCAGGAGAGAGACAACAACACAGCACACAAAACTGGACCGTCAGCAAGAATATCAGCAAACAATAATGAGGCTGCAACGTGATCCTTTGGAACAACTGCACCTGATCACAGTAGGTCCACTAAAAGAGCTTGTTTGATCCACTGACAGGCTCAGAGTGTTATTCTAAGTGTGTGACAGCATCATGGAAAGGATCCCTACAGAGAGAGACCTGGAAGATCCTTTTGGTTTAACCACAAACAGCACACACACCAGACTACATTCACTAAAACAGGGATTTTAGAGAACAGGACACAGGAGCTGCTGCCTCCTCTGGCTCATTTGGTATTGTTTTGTTGCTTTTGTTCTGAATTGTTAAGCCACAATTTAAAGTAATAATAACAATAATAACAGTGTATTATTATTATAGTAGTAGTTTTTGTTCTGGTTTTTATTTTCGTATTGTCAGTGTGTGGTATTTAAGATTGGTTTAACCACAACCAGCCGTTATACTGCTCTCTTCAAAACCACCAGACTCCATTCACAAAAACAGTAATTTTACCTCACAGAACACAGACCTTTGTGTGTCTCCACTGTTTTAAAAGGATGATTCAGAACTAACTGACCTGCAACTTCTGTGCTGCGCAAGGTAAAACTACGGCTTTTGTCCATGGAGTCTGGTGCCTTTGAAGAGACCGATACAACTTCAACTTTACAGTTAAATAATCCTTTAACCTCTCCATTGGCACCAGTATTTAGATAAATTTCCCACTTGTGCACAAGATGAACTGAACTCTCCCCTCAAGCACCAAAAACTCAAAACTAGTTCCAACAAATTAAAAATGCAGATGGACGTCAATCCTGAACACGGAGGCCGATTTTAAAAAGCTGCTGGTGTCGCTCCGGATCACGACGTGCAGCTGATGCACGTTATTTCTGCCAAAACCAGCAGGAATAAAAGGTGAAGCGACGGTGACTGTGGAGCGGAGTGATGCTGCCCGGAGCTGTGGCTCTCTTCTAAAGACCATGTTATGATGGAGGCCGCGCTCAGATGCATGAGCGTGCACCTCCTCTTCCTCTGGGCTGCCTGCCTTCGCATCATTTACATAACCCTGCCCCTTGCCCTTTGTTTTGCTGTGTTTTTTCCTCCGTCTCTGGTTTGTTGTCATTGCTTTCGTCACACACAGGCTCACTGCCCCGCGGCGAGGCCTTCCACGGGACGGGGCGACGTGGCGCTAATACGCACTGACAGCAGATACTGGCTTTCTGCTTGTGCAAGTGCACATACTGTAAGGATTGGGCTGCCTTTTAAGGCCGGAGACAGGACTCTAAAAATAGGAGCTGTGAATAATACGTCAAAACAAGAGTCTTCAGGACAAAGGGACAGTTTGGAGAATCGTCTCTGGAGGACGGACGAGCCGAACGGACTGGTGTCAGATCGGCGTCAGTCAGCGAGGAGGGACCGGAGGACGGCGGAGGAAGGTCACCGTGTGCTTCGCTCACTTTATTTAATCACAGCGGCCTTTATTGGCGTCGCTTACGTCGACACATGCGAGCGGCACCCCGTCCTCTAAGAGCACCGATGAGCTGAAGAACAGACTGAACCCTAAACGGACCCACAGCAGACCTCTGACCTCTGACTTGATATCATCTGGCTGCAGCGTCCCACAGCTGATTGGATGATTTTGCTGTTTTAGTAAAGAATATTTATGAAATATTCATACAGTCAGTCATTGTGTTACTGTTACTACTTGCTGGGGTGTTAGAAATAAAGTCATAAAGTGTTTTTGCTCTGTTCTGACTGCAGACTTTGATTTATTTATTTATCTTGTGTTTCTACTCTTATTGTTTCACTGTGTTATTTTATATTTATTTTATTGCACTCAAAACTCATTCACTGCACATTATACTGTGTGTGTGACAAATAAAGGTCTGCTGATTGGCTGAAGCCCTGAAGACTTTCCTCTCCTTTCTGATCTGATATCAAGTAAAAGTCAGGCTGGTGTCGACGATACTGATCCGATACTTTGGAAAATCAAAGTATAAAGTAAAATGTGTTTCAAATCAAAGCTTCATAATGAATGTAAGACGTCACACTGCTCGTTCTGATTGTTTGATTATGAAGAATTATGATACAAGAAAAACAAAATACTGAAAAAGTTGCCTGTTAATTGTCGGCATCTGAACATGAAGATCTTAAAACACTTGTCGGAACATTTTAACACAAACTTTCACAGTTTTCTCTTTAGGAACATCAGCATATTTACAGTTTTTCCCTTTAAGCCTTTGAGCAGATCTCCACAGCCGTATTTCACATATGACTGTGACAGGCGGAAGAGAAAGTAGTTCCTACCAGCTGGATCATTTATACGAGGTCCCGATAGTAGAGTTACTTTCCACCGTGTTCCTGTTAACGATGAACCACACGTTTACTCCAAATTACCAAAATATGGATAATTCAATATGAGAATTGCTTCTAGAAGATAAATATCTGGTATCAGAGGCACCGATATTTACTTCTCGGACCCTGCTGTGCCACCTGGTGTCTTTGGAGGTGACGTAGGATGAGCTGCTCTCTGCTGTGATGACTGTAAATGCAGACAGGTAGATGAGTGTTTGTAAGGTACGGCAGGTAAGTTATAAGGATCATTTAGTTGATGCTCTTCACAGGATGTTCTGTGCAGTGATCTCCCCCTGAAGCTGAGAACCACCTGATAATAAGTCAGCTCTGTCTGGACTGGTTCTGCTGAGGCTCTGAAACCAAGATGGCGACGCCCATGAAGCCAAACTGGAGGCTTCGTCCACCTCCTTTATACAGTCTGTGATTAGAACACAAAGGTTTACCATTAAAACTGTTTCTCCAGATGTTTCTAGTCAGACCCTGACCTGTCGCTGAGCTCCTGCACGACTTTCAATCAGCATGCAGACGTGTGTTGTGACGTCCTCAGACAGAAAGCTGAGGGTGATTTGTTCATTCTTGATTCCTACATGACCTGCGGTGTGTTTGGCAAACAGGTGTGCCACAAGGAACGGACGCAGTGACGATGTTTTGAATTTCTTGCATGCAACACGAGGGGTTTAAAGGTTTTAAAGTTCTCAGGACGCCTGAGAAACTGTTCACTCAGTGCAGAGTCGAGCTGAAACAGCAGAGAATCGACCAGCTGCAGCTTTGATAACTGATTAATTGCTTCAAACAGAAACTGCTGCTGTGGTCACAGGGACTTTCCTCTGTTTCACATCACAGCAAACTGAAAATCTTTAGCTTTGGACTGTTAGATCGAACACAAGGAGGCGTGAGGTTTTCAGGATGTCACGTTAAACTGATTTGACCTCTTTAACGCACGTAGCAGCTTCGTAGACAAACATAATCAAACCCACTTCCCTCTCCAGAGTCTCTTTCCAAACTTGAGTCTCTCCCGGTGCTTCCTGCTGCCAGAAGCTTCTTTCGCTGCTTGTGGGAGTTTTGTGATCGACTTTTCTGGGTCGCCGCTAACTCCCAGGCTGGAGCTCCCTAATGGCAGGTCGTAACCTAAAACTCACCAAACCCCTGAGCAGGGACTGAAGGATTTTAACTACAGAGCGACGGGACGGAGAGGCCCAGAGGAGGGACTGAATCCGCCGATAGGGAAGCTCCTGAACAGTATATGGGACGTTTTAGTTGATTGTTCCTTTAATCTAACATCTAACTCCTCTTATAGAAAATTAGTTTTTCTGTATAGTAGCTTTGTTAAAGCACATTACTGCTATTTACACCCAGTAAAAGGCACCTTTCTATTCTCTGACCTCTCAAAATAGTCACATATTTACATTAAATACTTCCTTATACATATTAATTCTATTTCACATTTTAGATTTATAATATTCTATACAAATCTTAGCATTGATTTAAAGATGTTTTTGTTTTTAGGGAGGTTTTAGGTCTTAACTCTGACCTAAACTTTAACCATCATCTCTAAAATGTTTGGACAGTTTCTGTTTTCATCAATAACAACAACATAGTTTAGAAAAATCTTGTTCTCCTAGTGGGGCCCAACAAAAACGTCCCCATAAGACACTGTGGTCCCCACGCCATAGGGTAATGTGCAGGTCCCTTTAGGTAAGCAAGACAAGAACACACACACACACACACACTATGATATAAAGGAAAAATGTATGTTATATGAACGTTACACTACCATTATATTGTACATGTTCTATTCATTTTTGTATTAAAGTGTTCATTTAAATTCGTAAATGCAGCGTTCAACCACATCTGAGTGCACAAAACTTCTTTTTTGCATGACTCAAGAGAAGATGACACACAGCAGGACATCCCCCAGAATGTTGAACTGCTCCTTTAATATAAAAAAAATAAAAATAAAGGTTATATTTATGCGACCGAAGCGACTCCATGTTAACTGGAGGCTGCAGCAGAGGAACCAGGTCCAGCCTTCGCTAACAAGCCTCCTTCATGACGGCACACTGTGGCTGTCGTGGACATGATCGGCATTTATGAGACATACCTTCACTGCACATGACACACACACACACACACACACACACACACACACACACACACACACACACACACACACACACACACACACACCTTTCTTCTGCCAAAACAACCCTGGTGTCATCCAAAAGGCCTTTAGCTCCACCTTGTGGCTCCACATCAGCACTACAGCTCACACACACACACACACACACACACACACACACACACACACACACACACACACACACACACACACGTTATGGAATACACCTCCCCATATCCAATACACAATCCATCACATCGCCGTGGGAGGGATGCTGCGCTCGCATGGAGACGAGCCCTGGCAACAGGCAAATACTACTGTGTGTCGCCATGGCAACCTGTGAACTGGTGAGAGGGAAGAGAGGAGGAGATGTCACACACACACACACACACACAGAAAAATAAAAAAATAAATCTAAATAAATAAATAAATAAAGCCGAGGGAGGAGAATGAATGTTGAAACAGGAGGGAGAGGAGATGCTAAATAACAAATTAGATATTATGACATGATGTGAGAGAGGACCCCCCCCTCAGGATTTCTGTTTATTGATACATGATGATGTGATGATGAAATAAAATACAACCCCCCCCCACCCAAAAAAAAAAAAAAAAAAAAAAAAAGAACCCGAGCCGGCCTGTCTTCAGAAATAAGGCCAAGAGAGCCTCCAGGACACGTCCGGTGCTACTACTGTTTCCCTTAAATGGCTGTATTTTTAAACTGAGTCTTTAATGAGAGATAAAGTAGGACAGCCTCTTCCTGCCGGGGGCCTCTCCGACACCCCCCCACCACCACAACCACCTCCACCACCACCTCCTCCACCACCACCACCTCCTCCACCACCTCCTCCACCACCTCCTCCTCCACCAGGCCGGTGAGCAGCAGGCCGACAGACCGACTGACGAGAGGCTGCAACCTTAAATACGACTTGACGTCTGATTCAGTGATTCAAGCTTTTTAAATCTTTGAACTCTGCAGCAGGTTTGAGATTCAGAGTTCAGAGGAGAGAGAAGGTTTAGATACCTGGAGGACAGGTGACTGGAGGGAAACGAGCTTGGTCTGGTTTAGTTTAGTCTGGTTTAGTTTAGTTTAGTCTGGTTTAGTCTGGTCTGGTTTAGTTTAGTCTGGTTTAGTTTAGTTTAGTCTGGTTTAGTCTGGTCTGCTTTAGTTTAGTCTGGTCTGGTTTAGTTTAGTTTAGTCTGGTCTGGTTTGGTTTAGTTTAGTGTGGTCTGGTTTAGTTTAGTTTAGTCTGGTTTAGCTTAGTTTAGTTTAGTTTAGTTTAGTCTGGTCTGGCCTGGTTTAGTTTAGTCTGGTCTGGTTTGGTTTAGTTTAGTCTGGTCTGGTTTAGTTTAGTCTGGTCTGGTTTAGTTTAGTTTAGTCTGGTTTAGCTTAGTTTAGTTTAGTTTAGTTTAGTCTGGTCTGGTCTGGTTTAGTTTAGTCTGGTCTGGTTTGGTTTAGTTTAGTCTGGTCTGGTTTAGTTTAGTCTGGTCTGGTTTAGTTTAGTTTAGTCTGGTTTAGTTTAGTTTAGTTTAGTCTGGTCTGGCCTGGTTTAGTTTGATCTGACTGTATTATTCAGACCTGGTTCAGTTCAAACTGACAGTGAATCAATACCTGATCACTTTGATCCTCTTCTAGATTAAAAGGTGGATCAAAACTAAACTGATGAATCAGTTCTCTCCTGTAACAGTCTGTCTGTCTGTCTGTCTGTCTGTGTCTGTCTCTCTCTCCCTGTCTCTCTCTCTCTCTGTCTCTCTCTCTCTCTGTCTGTCTGTCTCTCTCTCTCTCCCTGTCTCTCCCTCTCTGTCTCTCTCTCTTGTTTTTTAAATTCCACTCGTTCTTCTTCCTGGCGCCTACGTTACCCACAATGCAGCTGGACGGCTGCCACCTGGGTGTGAGGTGAAGGTATGAGTGGAGGACTTTACAGATGAAAGAAAACAAACCTGACGGAGAGCAGGTGACCAAACAGGTGAAAATAAGAGCAGAGGGTGGAAGTGATGCATGATGGGTGGAGAGAGCGGCGCCAACATGGCGGCGGCTTAAAGGGAAGCGATGGTCAGAGTCCCTGGAGGTCTCACAGATGCTGTCTGATGTGGAAAAGGGCTCAGGAATTATATAATGACCTCTGAATGCAGACCGAAGGCTCCTGGCACAGTAAGAAGCATAGTAGGGCAAACCTGTGTGTGTGTGTGTGTGTGTGTGTGTGTGTGTAATGTGTGTGTGAGAGTGTGTTTAATGTGTGTGTGTGTGTGTGAGAGTGTGTGTGTGTGTGTGTGTGTGTGTGTAATGTGTGTGTGAGAGTGTGTTTAATGTGTGTGTGAGAGTGTGTGTGTGTGTGTGTGTAATGTGTGTGTGTGTGCAGGACGATGTTCCCTCATGCTGAAAAAATCTGTCCTTCCTTTTCTTGTTCCTCTCCTGGGGTGTGTGTGTTTACACATTTGTGTGTGTGTGTGTGTACGTGTGTGTGTGTGTGTGTGTGTGTGTGCGTGTGTGTGTGTGTGTGTGTGTGTGTGTGTGTGTGTGTGTGTGTGTGTGTGTGTGCTGCAGCTCTCTGTGGGCTCTGAAGGCATCTGCTTCAGTCTAAACAGACGCTGCCGTCTCGTGTTCGTGTCTTCAGATCTTTACGTGTTTATTATTCACACATCAGGAGCGTCGTGTCTCTCCTGAACCTCACGTCTGAAATAACGAGAAGGTTAAAGGGGTCGCTTGTGTTTCATTTCTTTTCCCGTCTGCTTAGTTTTACCTCGCAGGACTAAAGGATTTAGTCGACTTTGGTCTTTAAAAAAACACAATCAGAAGGTAACTTTACTGTAAAATGACTGTTTTTCTCAATGGAGCCTGGTGGTCTTTTTTTTTTTTTTTTTTTGTATTTTATTTAGATTTTTCAAATAACACTTTGACACTGACGCTCACTATACATTACATCTCAAATAACTCTTAATATTTATGGGTTTGTGGAAGGTTAAAGAGGTCGCTTGTGTTGACAAATCCACACTCTTCTAGCATTGCAGTGCATGACAATGCATGACGCCCACCATACATCTCAAAAATAAATTAACAGACAACAACAAAACATACGACCACTAATATAAAGATATATTTAACTATGATAATATATATTTTTTAAATGTGGCCTGTAATCAATCAAGGCAGCAGCTCCTGTGTTCTGTGAGTTAAAATCCCTGTTTTTGTGAATGGAGTCTGGTGTGTGTGCAGAGAGCGATATAATAAATCTGAATGACTTTCAGTCTGATCATTTTAAACCTGGGCCCTTTTTTAACATATTTTTGTGTTAAACAAATATTGTTTTTGATCTGAACTGACCCTTTAAACCACCAAAGTCACACAGTAACACCAACACACTGACTGATGGAGGCAGCAGCAGAGCAGCAGCTCCTGTGTCCTGTTCTCTAAAATCCCTGTTTTAGTGAATGTAGTCTGGTGTGTGTGCTGTTTGTGGTTAAACCAAAAGGATCTTCCAGGTCTCTCTCTGTAGGGATCCTTTCCATGATGCTGTCACACACTTAGAATCACACTCTGAGCCTGTCAGTGGATCAAACAAGCTCTTTTAGTGGACCTACTGTGATCAGGTGCAGTTGTCCCAAAGGATCACGTTGCAGCCATTGCAGCCCGTTTGGTGTCTGCTGGCTGAGGTGATCTACTGGACCAGTTCCAACACTTTCACTACCTACCAGTCATTGTACAAACATGCACAGACATTTTAAAAAAACAGAGTAATCCTTTAATGTAGCGCCACCAGCTGGTCGGTTTGTGCACCTTTTTGTGTCATGTACTAGATTGAAAGTGACCACATGAGGTTGTTATCTGCCTTAAAGAGTTTATCTGTATTTAGACTGAATATGTGGGTTCACATATAAAGGCTAGAGTACAAGATGTACATTGAGACATATATAGACAGTGTGTGTGTGTGTGTGTGTGTGTGTGTGTGTGTGTGAGAGAGAGAGAGAGAGAGAGAGAGAGAGAGAGAGAGAGAGAGAGAGAGAGAGAGAGAGAGAGCAGAAGACTCTTAATACCTCGCTCTTCCTAATGCTTTTCACTCTTAATACCATCGTCTAAGAGAGAGAGAGAGGAGGGCGTTCGACATACACTCTCAGAGAGAGAGATAGAGAGAGAGAGAGGGGGGAGAGAGAGAGAGAGGGGGAGAGAGAGGGAGAGGATCTGTCTGGGGATTTGGACAGCTGTCAATTAAAATCCCTCGACACAATCCACCTCTCCTCCTCCTCCTCCTCCTCCTCCTCTTCCTCCCTCCGTCACATCCCTCTGCTCAGCGGCACTCCTGCAGCACACTCATACATCACTGCTGATGGCTTCCCCCTCACCCCCCTCACCCTCCTCACCCTCCTACACCTCCCTCCCGAATCTGACGAGCATGTGTGTGTTTCTATGTTCATGTGTGTGTGTGTGTGTGTGTGTGTGTGTGTGTGTGTTGAGAGCGGGCTGGCCAGGCTGTTGTTATTATTTCTCCCAGGCTGTAATCCACCTCCCCCTCCTCCCCCCTCCTCCCCCCTCCTCACCCCCACCTCCCCACAGTCTCTGTTGAGTTATTGTGTGTGTGTGTGTGTGTGTGTGTGTGTTGTTAATATCCTCTGTAGGCTGCTGTGAACAAGCGGAGATTTTCTTTTTGTATCTGGTGATCTGGGTTTCAACACACACACACACACACACACACTGAGGCCTGGGTAGGGCTTCCCCTCCTCCATCCTACCCACCTCAGTGTGTGTGTGTGTGTGTGTGTGTGTGTGTGTGTGTGTGTGTCGGGGTGGGGGGGTGGGGGGTACCCAGGCTGCATGTTGAAGCTGGAGGTGTGATTCGTGACCAGTGGAGGCCGATGATTGGCCCACAGTTCCTCCACTCGCAGTTATTTTCCAGTTCGGTGCTCATTCACTGCACACACACACACACACACACACACACACACACACACACACACACACACACACACACACACACACAGCTACACTTGTGAGGAACCTAATTTGCATAATACGTCCTTCTTTCTCACCTAAACCTTAAAGGGTCGGTTCACTCATGTTTCCTGCCATCAGTCAGTCAGTCAGTCAGTCAGTCAGTCAGTCAGTCAGTCAGTCAGTCCTCATACAATAAATAAATTGCAGTGCATTCATGCAGATAGTTGTGTTGCAGAATGCTAAAGGTCTAAAGATGAGGCTGCTGTTCAGACTGTAAAGAAGAATCTGTGATTTGGGCTGTATGAGTCTGAATGACTTCACCTGGGCCCTGTGTGTTAAACAAATATTGTTTTTTATCCGAACTGACCCTTTAAACCACCAAAAACACACAATAACACAGACACACTGACTGATGGAGGCAGCAGCAGAGCAGCAGCTCCTGAGTCCTGTTCTCTAAAATCCCTGTTTTAGTGAATGTAGTCTGGTGTGTGTGCTGTTTGTGGTTAAACCAAAAGGATCTTCCAGGTCTCTCTCTGTAGGGATCCTTTCAGGTTTACAGGTTTAACGTTCATAAAACACATTATTTTTCTCACACTGACGAGGAGCTGGTGTTGGTGAGGAAAGAACAACGGTTGGCGGACAGCGAGGTGGTTTTCAGTGGGCGGCCTGCTGAAGGGCCCGAGGAGGTCACGTGATCAACAGATCCCCTTGTGACGTCATAAAGAGAGCCCAACCTAAACGGAGCGTTTTCACTCAGATTTACTGAAAGATGGAGCAGCAGGACCAGAGCGAGGACGGTCTCTGTCGTAGTCAGGCGCTCTGCAGGAACACCAGAGACACAGAGACATTAAAAAGTGCATTCAGCACCTTTAAAGAAGCAGCGGATGTGTTCAGTGTGCAGCAAACAACCAGAAGCCAACACGGTTGATGTGTGTCGCACTTATGGCAGCCAACCACCACGTCCCACTTTGCGATGCATCCCTTTGTAGTTTGGGTGAATCGACCCTTTAACCCTCAGACGGTGCTTTAAATAGGTGAGGACAGTCCAAACACAGAGACACGGTGTGGAGGAGGAGGCTGATGGATCGGAGCCCATTTTAAACCGCCGCCATCTTGACGCTGACGGCCAGGACGGCGAGGACACGACGCGCCAAAAGGTCTGCGTTTCCACTTGCGGCTCTGAGTGTGACTCTTTAACGAGCTGCACCGTCGGTCTGTGTCGGTGCTTCGCCTGTTTGGGCTGAAGCTGAACTTGGCCTCCTCCTCCTCCTCCTCCTCCTCCTCCTCCTCCTCCTACACATCGGCAGAAGCTCACTGCAGCCACCAATCACCAATCACACTTTACTGCTTTAAAGGAAGAAGGTCCTCTCCCTAGCAACTCCTCATCAAAATACATAGATAGCGTTTTAAATCCGCGCTCGGCCACATTTCTCAGCGCTGATTTACAAATCCATTTAGCAGCATCTGCAGCCTTTTCTGCTCATAATCTGAGTGCATGTTTTAAGCTGCGGGAGGAAACTGTTACTTTAAATGACTGGCACGCATGACGTGGTGTCCTTGATTTTCCTGCTTGCACATGTCCTCTCTGTGTGTTATTATGCAGGCATCTGCTGTCAAGACTTCTTAAACTCATCGCAGCGTTCCTCCCGCTCTCCCCTCCACGCCATTCTCTCCACGCCGCCGCCCTGAGCTCATGAACACACACACACACACATATTTAACACACAGACGAGTGCAGGACGCACAGTGTGAAGCGTGCACACACACACACACACACACACACACACACGATGATGGGAGGTTGGTGAAGCTCCCTCAGGTGTTGGGGGGTCTGACTCAGGCCTACTGTCAGCCCCGCGGCGCCGCTCGTCTCCTCACATGCACCAAATCTGACGTTTTACTGCTACTGTACCAACACAAATAACAGCAGGAGCAGATCTCAGCCTCCTCCGTTGGGTGCACGAGTGCAGCGCTTGTTCAAAACGCGCCGATCGCTGGCGGCGTTCTCGAGAAGCGCTCATCCACATGAATGTTTTCTTCACCTTTTATACCTCACTTCTGTTTTCCTACCTGGTCACGGCTAACAGCTAACAGCTAGCTACTGTATGAAAGTGGACGTGTCCTCTGGTGTCTGAACAGTGAAACCTTAAAGCTGCTTCCTCTCTAGTGTCCAGCAGGGGGCGACTCCACCGGCTCCAAACAGGAAGTCTGATTGGATGGAAGTCAATGAGACAATGAGGCGACTTCTCTCCTGATTTATCAGCTCAGTGAACAGTTTCTGCTCTCAGTCTCTAGTTTACAGTCTTCTTCAGCACAGCAGGACGTTCATTTATGGTGCTTTTCCACTAGTACCGACTCGACTCCAAGCGAGCTGAGTCGAGCCAAAAATGTGACGTCACCAGACTGCAGGCCACTGATTGGCCAATCAGGGAGTGACGTCACTGGATGAGTCATGAAAGCGACTCGTTCACAAGAATCAAATCCTCCATTTTTAAAACAGTTTTTGTTATTTCTGTGAACGAGGTGAACGCCACCGGAGTTTCGTGCCGCCTTGCTACGACGACCCCCCACTTTGACGTGGTACGCAGCTGTAATGGAAAACCACCGAAACTGAGTGGAGTCAAGTCGAGGCGGGTGGAGCTAAAACTGTGTGATGGAAAAGCGCCGTTAGTAAATTAGAGGAAGATACACCAGGAAGAGCAGGAGAAAGGCTGCCTAAACCTAACCAAACAGAGGCAGGTCACAAAAAAACACATCCGTCACCTCTGGCTCCAAAAAACGAAGATGGCTATAAAGCTACACACAAGGCTTCGAGACGCTGGTCCACAAACCAACAGGTGACTTCACTGTGGCTACGCCCACTTTTTCTTTCTCTCTTCATTTTATTTATTTTATTTTTCCTTGTTTTTTGGGACCTGGCTATATCCTGGAGCAAAACTGGTTGAATCACTCGTGCTTGAAATCCAAACCTGAACCCGAAACCTTCTTTAAGTACACAGGCAAGTAAACTTTTGGCTGTGTTACATTTATTATGAAACCTGAGTTACTTTGCTGATTCAACTTAATAATAAAAAATATGATCAACAAATAAATGAAGATGTGTTGTTAAGATAAAACTGTATTTTTGGTGCTTTGATTGTATTTTAGTGTTGATGTATTGTATTGCTGCTTTGCATAATGATCTTTACACCAGTTCTTATTTCTTATTTTGTTGCATGCACCATTATCAACATTACTAACTATGTTTAAATGTTTGTTTACTCTCCTGAAAACATTTAGTGGGACAGACCAAGTTCTACAGACACTGAAGTGAAGAAACAAAGCAAGACAGATTAGAGGATTTCCACTTGACGGCTGTAAATGTAATTTCTGTTGGACTGTTTCTCTCTGAGTGATCCGACCTTCAGTCCGACTGAACCGCACCACTGATTTATGTCTGTTGTTCTTTCAGGCTGGAAAACACTTCAGAAAAGCTTGTTGTTATCAGCAGCAGCAGCTCTGAACGGTGCCTCTGTAATTAGAGGAGCTAATTTGTGAGCTGCAGTCGTTATGGATGCCGGTTGTTAGTGGTTACCTGTTGTTATGGTTACCGTCTCCCTCTGTAACTGGCAACAAGACCTCAAGTACCACAGAGAGGGACTCAGCTCGGCTCCCGGTCTCCCACACACACACACACACACACACACACACACACACACACACACACACACACAGGTACACTAGGATGGTTTAGACTGAAGGACGTTATGTGCAGTTAATTAAAGGGTAATTCTGACATTTCAAAACTGTCCACATCCTGGTGTGTGAGTGACTGGTAGGTAGTAAAAGTGTTGGAACTGGTCCAGTAGATCACCTCAGCCAGCAGACACCAAACGGGCTGCAATGGCTGCAACGTGATCCTTTGGGACAACTGCACCTGATCACAGTAGGTCCACTAAAAGAGCTTGTTTGATCCACTGACAGGCTCAGAGTGTTATTCTAAGTGTGTGACAGCATCATGGAAAGGATCCCTACAGAGAGAGACCTGGAAGATCCTTTTGGTTTAACCACAAACAGCACACACACCAGACTACATTCACTAAAACAGGGATTTTAGAGAACAGGACTCAGGAGCTGCTGATAACAGTTCTTGATTAAGATAAGATAAGAAGAAATTCACAGTGTCACAGCAGTGAATTAGCAAAAATAAAAGAACAGCAGAAATAAACCTTCAGTAAAACAATAAATAAATAATACACTAATGGACAGAAATATACACATAAACACACACATGAGGAGGATCACAATGAAGAACACTTGACTGTAATCCTGTGACACCTGTTCACCACAAATCAGGTGTGTTATTTCCTTACTAGCTTCCAAGACACCACAACGTGCTGCACACGTGCTAATGCTAATGCTAATGCTAATGCTGTGGCAGTGTATTGTGTTTTCTTAACAAACACAATCATAGAAATGTTTTATCACGCTTTAGTTTAGGAGCGTCCCAATGTTTTGTCGTTTAGGGAAGTATAATTCACAGGATGCAGAGCTGCACGTGAACACACCATAAAATCAGCTCGTACATTTGCACCAGTGCCTCCTCGGTCTCGTCCTCTCACATGTCTGCAGAAAGGGGATTTAAACACAAACATAATGTGCACACGCATTTACATATAATAGTACAAGAGCGGTAATCTCCCCCGTTGTTCACTCTTCCCGTCTCCTCCTCCCTCGGCAGGAAGCTACAGTTTCATTTTCTAGAGCCGTCGTCGTCGCCCGCATGACAAATATTATAAAGTTTATTGTAAAAACACCCTAATGGCTGTATCCAGTGCGTGAAATCGCAGCGTTGCCAGTGGCCAGTCACACAGTGAGATGGATGTTGGTGAGTTATTATTCATGGCTGCGGTCTGAGGACAGAGCACTAATCCAGGGGCGGGGAGATGCACATAGTTCTTATCATGATGAGGCGGGAGCATTAGATAAGGAAAAGGATAAATATAGTGCTCGTGCTTTGTTTTCCTAATCCACCCACGGGGCTAAGAAACTAACCTTTTAAATAGGTCACCTTCTCTGCTTTTAGAAACCAACGCACTCAGGCTCTCTGTGTCCACTGGCTCTGAGTGTGTGTGTGTGTTGTCCTTTGTATGAGCCAGTTAGGGTTTTGGATGTTCAGAGCGACTGCAGTTTTAGCGGATCCTCAGTTAAAGGGTCAGTTTGCTCAAATAACAGAAAAAAAACTAAAATATAAAATTCAAATCAGTTATTTTTAGTGATTACTGTAATTTGGGATCTACTTTTGTCACGTCTGATCTCAGCTGGTGAATAAAAATGCATCATAACCTTTGTGAAAACTAGCATGCTAACAAACGATCATGTGGTCTTCAGTCTTTGTCGCAGCAGTAGTAAGATATTCAGGTAATATTCAGAGAAAAGAGACTAAAGGGAAGAAAGAAAGTCGGAAATTCTGAAAATTCAGCTGTTTATGATAATATATGTAAGATAATAATATTCTGAGTGTTTCCTCGTCGCTAAATATCTTAAAGTATAATCTGACGAGGTCGGCGACGATGAAGTCGATCCGACGACGTAAACTGAAGTGACGTAATTCTTTATCGCAGAAAAGTTTGTTTCTCGTTAAGCTCCGACTTAAATCTCACAAATTTACAACTTTATAATCTGACGGTTTCTTTTCTCATAAATTTACGACTTTAATCCCGGAGAATAATCCGTAAAATGGTAGGCAGGTATGGGACCAGCATGCACCTGGGTCGGCCTGTGTGTGTTTTTCTGACCAGTTTGCTTGTTTTTTAAAAAAAAATAAAAACATGGACTTCTGTTGCCTACATACCCACAATGCATGAGGATTTGAAGAGCCAGGCTAGCAGTTTCCCTCTGCTGTCAGTCTTTATGCTAAGCTAGGCTAACCACGCTGTATTTGTCACATTCTGTAACCGTACGGACTGGACATAGTTTATACCGTAAAGACAGTTTTGATCACTTGCTGTTTCACCGCTCGAGTTTATTTACCATTTAGAAAGACAGACTCATCAGTCTTGTCTCTTGTTTTTTGGACTTTGCACGTTAAGGGGGGCTCTACTACGCTATGAGTCCAGACAGGCTCCATCTTTAGTGTGTTTTAGGCCCGTTTGTCTGTCTTTGTACTGTGTTTTGTGCGTTTTTATCCATTTTTGGAGATGGTCAAAGATGAATTTCAGACAATAAAGGTTTATCTATCTATCTATCTTAAAGGAGCTCTTAATAATAAACAGCTCCACCTCTGGGATCAGAATCAGCACTGAGGTGTTCTTGTTGGATAAACTCTACAAAAATCAGTGATTTCAGAGAGTTAAAGTGTTGTTGAACAGGAGGATGACTGGAGTCTTTCTGAGCATCATGAATGAAAGTGTGTGTGTGTGTGTGTGTGTGAGGAGGTAAAGAAAGGCCCCGTCCATCTCCTTCAAAGCCGGCAGGACGAGGAAGCATCCGGACAAACAGCAGCGAGAGCGCAGAGTGTGGCCCCGGGGCCCTCGCCTCGCCTCGGACACAAAGGCAACACAAAAAAACGGGGTCAGAAAATGAAAGCGAGGCGTCCGCGGAGCTGGTCGAGCGGAAGCTGGTCTTTGTGCTCGGCTGTAAGGAAATGGATTTGTGTGCATTAAGGCCGCGTGCACACATGTGCTGCCGCCTGGACTCACACCGACGGTCCCGTGTTACACAAGACGTGAAGTGAAAGAGTGCAAACGTGGCGCTGACGGTGAAGTCAGACGTGAAGACATCCAAACACGCTCTTATTGTTCTGTTAACACTCAGTTTGCAGCTAAAACATGAAAATCTTTGTGTGTATTTCTGCCAGAAGTCGTGTTAGAGACACATTTCTAGTTATTTCTCTACTTGAATTGCTTTCTTGTTTCGCATATTTGGTTTTTTTTTTATGTTGTTGTTGCGTTTTTGTTTCCTGTCTGTGTGAGGTCACACATGATGTCACACAGGTAGGTAGGCAGGTATGGGACCAGCATGCACCTGGGTCGGCCTGTGTGTGTTTTTTCTGACCAGTTTGCTTGTGTTTTTAAAAAAAAATAAAATAAAAACACTGACATTTTGAATGGACTTCTGTTGCCTACATACCCATGATGCACCTGTGGCCCTTTAACTCAATCCTTTTCTCATGATGTGATGTGTGCGTCCTCTTACCTGCAGAATCCCCAGAGCTTGACCAGGTAAAACACCTGCTCATCAGTAACCAATCAGAGGACAGGACACACCATCAACAACAAGTGGAGCAGTTTAAAATGAGTTCATCCAAAGTGTTTTCTCAGGATGACAGTAAGGTTAAAACCACATCCTGTCGTAACCGTAGCAACAGGAAACAGAAAAGCAGGTGATGGAGACACTGTGCTCACATGACCCTTAAAAAGTAGAAACAACCCTTTAGTCACATCTGTTCTTCTTCTAAAAAGATGAAAAGTCAAATTCAGAAGCCACTTTGTTGTTATAAACCCAGAACAGAGAGGGAGGGGGGAGGGAGGGGGAGGAGAGAGAGGCAGAGGGAGGGACAGAGAGAGAGAGAGAGAGAGCATGGGAGGGGGGAGGATGACAGCTTGTCTCACATCCACAGACATTTTCTGAGGCAGCTAAACGGTCTGAACAGCACTTTTGACGTCAGGAGCGATCATCACAGCCTACTCTCTCATCCGGGTCCTCTGGTCCTCCTCTGCTGGCTTCAGTGTTCACTCCATCCTCAGCAGCAGCAGCAGCAGCAGCAGCAGCAGCTTTCAGCCTTACCCACAGCACCCACAGCACCCACAGCACCCACCGACACATATGCGCACATGTGAAGCGGAGCCGCGGCTGCAGGAGCTCCGGTCGCCTCCATCTGCTGCGGATTATTCCTGAACTTTCTCCTCCCTGGAAGCGTCGGAGAGGATGTTTGCGTTCCAGATCAACAAGTCTCTTTTGGTTTTCGCGCATTAACCGTGGATGGCTGCGGGATGGAGATAGCCTTGGTGAGTTTTGAGAACGGCGGCGCCAAAGGGAGCGGTGGTGGTGGTGGTGGAGGTGGAGGTGGAGGTGGGGGAGGAGGGGGCAACAATGCCGAGGAGAGCTGCCGGAACGCGCTGGATGTCCCTCAGCCTGGCTTCGTTCAAAGTGGACTCGGGGAGGACTACGGTAAGGAGCTGAACACCCGGGGCAGCCCCCACCAGCAGCAGCACCTTCATCATCATCATCATCAGCAGCAGCAGCAGCAGAGCCCCTGGAAAATCAACGACATGAACAACACTTTCAGCTGCAGCGAGAACGCCATGGATGCGCTTTTACGCGCGGACCACAGCCCGCATCTGTTCGACGAGGACCTGCTGGACATGGACATGGACACGGAGAGCAACGAGAGGGTGCTCATCAACATAGCCGGGCTCAGGTACGAGACCCAGCTGGGCACCCTCAACCAGTTCCCCGACACTTTGCTGGGGGACCCCGCCAAGAGGATAAAATACTTCGACCCGCTCCGGAACGAGTACTTTTTCGACCGCAACAGGCCGAGTTTTGACGGGATTTTGTATTTCTATCAGTCGGGGGGGAAGATCCGGAGACCTGTCAACGTGTCCATCGATGTGTTCGCGGATGAGATTAGGTTTTATCAGCTGGGGGAGGAGGCCATGGAGAGGTTCCGTGAGGATGAGGGCTTTATAAAGGAGGAGGAGAAGCCGCTGCCTCAGAATGAGTTCCAGAAGCAGGTCTGGCTCATCTTTGAGTACCCGGAGAGCTCCAGTCCGGCTCGGGGCATCGCCATCGTGTCTGTGATTGTCATCACCATATCCATCATCACCTTCTGCCTGGAGACGCTGCCAGAGTTCAGGGATGAGAGGGAGCTGCCGGTCACCAGCCGGATGGACAACAGCACCGCGCCCCGGCCCTCCCTCACCTTCACGGACCCCTTCTTCATCATAGAGACCACGTGCGTCATCTGGTTCACTTTCGAGCTGTTCGTGCGCTTCTTCGCGTGCCCCAGCAAGTCGGAGTTCTCCAAGACCATCATGAACATCATCGACATCATGTCCATCATGCCTTACTTCATCACAGTGGGCACGGAGCTGGCGGAGCAGCAGGGCCAGGAGCACCAGAACGGGCAGCAGGCCATGTCTCTGGCCATCCTCAGGGTCATCCGCCTGGTCCGGGTCTTCCGCATCTTCAAGCTCTCCAGACACTCCAAGGGGCTCCAGATCCTGGGGCAGACCCTGAAAGCCAGCATGCGGGAGCTGGGCCTCCTCATCTTCTTCCTCTTCATCGGAGTCATCCTCTTCTCCAGCGCCGTGTACTTCGCGGAGGCGGACGAGCCCGAGTCTCACTTCTCCAGCATCCCGGACGCCTTCTGGTGGGCCGTGGTCACCATGACGACCGTGGGCTACGGCGACATGAGGCCGGTGACCGTGGGAGGGAAGATCGTGGGCTCGCTGTGCGCCATCGCCGGAGTGCTGACCATCGCGCTGCCGGTGCCGGTCATCGTGTCCAACTTCAACTACTTCTACCACCGGGAGACGGACCAGGACCAGTCCTCCCTGAAGGACGAGCCCAACAGCGGCCGCGCGAGCCCCGAGCTGAAGCGCAAGGGCAGCAAGTCGTCCACCAAGTCTCAGGACGTGGAGAACAACGACGCGGCCGCTTCGGTGGAGAAGGCGAACATCAAGGCGAACAGCAGCATGGACTTCAAGAGGTCCCTTTACGCTTTCTGCTTGGACACGCGGGAGACCGACCTGTAGTCTCTCTCCAAAACTATTAGAGCCCATAGTTGTGTAGAATAAACCCCGTTAATGGGCTCTTAAGTCTTTGCGCACAGCGGCGGAGGATCAACACACTGCAATCCTGAAAAGTTTTAAGAGCGGCGGGGCTGATTTATAAAAAGCACATTTTAATCCCCCTCATCTGGTGAGCACATCCGTTAGTGGACACACCGAGGAGCCGTGGACGGAGCACGGTGCATGTGATGCAACACAGTTCACCCCCTTTACAGTGGGAACACCTCCACAACATGACATGAGACTCATGGGTGAATTAGAGACAGGACAGTAGGACCCTCTGCTGCTGCTGCAGAGCATCAAGGACGAGCAGGACTTGGAATAATTACTTGACATCGCCAGAGGATTAACAGGACCGAGCACCCTCTTGTACATAAGGCAGGAACAGTCCACATTCAGTAGTGACACAAGAGAAGATTTTATTTTTCGTACCTCCCCTACAGTTAGTCATTATGTTTACGCTGAGAAGTGGCAGCAGATGTGTACATATGTCCCACAGGCCTCTGTCTGATCTGGATCACGGTGTTATTGTAGACTTGGTGAGAAGAAAAGTCAAATAAAACCAGTGTATTTTTGAGCCGCAGACACCTGTCCTCCTCCACTCAGGTTCTGTCCCAGCAGTGACACTCTCTCCTGGCGCTGCACACGTTCAACCACAGCCTTGTTTGTGATTATTTCAAACTAAAGAACACTTTTTAAGAAGAAGAAGGACTTTGAATATGGAAGTATGTAAAGTGAGGGAATGACACCCAGGAAAAGAGGACAGCGCAGAGACCATCTGGAGAGACCAAGCAACACAGACACCAGGTCAGTGTCGCTTCTCTGTCGGCACCTTTGGGCTTTAAAATGTGCCTTTTGTTTGCTTCCTGCAGGTGAGAGCTGAGTTTTGGCGCTAATGTTCCTCCATGTGGTGAAGAACAGCTCCTCATGTACGGAGGGACGTTAGGGCCAAAGTTCAGCCCTCAGTCTTTATTCTAACGAGGTCTGACAACCTGCTGTGTGACCTGATGTGAACGTCCACACTGGAGGTGAAGAGGACTGTTTGAATGTGGAGGTCAGGACGAGAGGCAGAGATAGTAAAGACTGAAAAAAGGGACCAATCACAGCAAGAAGTGGGTGTGATGTCACTCACAGCTCCGCCCCTAATCTGGCGTGAGAGAGGTGATCTGATGAAGATGAGGATGAGGATGAAAAGGTGAAGTCGAGCCCTTCTGTCTGGTCGTCAGTGGTGAAAGACAAATAAAGTTTTGATCCTGTTGTTCCATCAGTCACACTCATTATCTATAGTATAAGTCACCTGTTAGCTAGCTAGCTAACCACGCTACATTGCTCATGCTAATGTAAAGTTATCGTGTTTGTCAGTTTAAAAGATAAGTTCAAAGTCTCAGTTTGTGGTAAAGATGGTAAAGAGCCATTTAGTTTGGTGTCGAACCGCTGAAGTGACCTTCATCGTCTAATCACCTGCTAGCTAGCTACGCTGTGTTCCACGCTCTAAATTAAAAACATTCTGATACAAGATCATGTGTTAGCTAGCTAGCAGGTAACGTATGTGGTTGGAGATCAGAGGATGAAGCTCACTGAGCGGTTTCACGCCAAACTAAATGGTTCTTTATCATCTTCACCACAAACGGAGACTTTCTTCTTCTTAACGACATATGTCACCTGATAGCTAGCTAGCTAGCTAACTACGCTACCTTCCCCGTGCTAATGTAACGCTGCTGGCTAGCTGGACGCCACGTCGTCATCTTTTAAACTATCAGAACTTTATTTGTCTCTCACCGTTGACGATGGTACAGATTATTTCTGACCTTGTTGGTCCACAGGAAGGGGCGGGACTTCGCCTCCATTGATTGATATTGGATTATTAATACCAATACTGAGTACACACATGTACTCTACATAAATAACACTTTTTATTGATAAAAATCCCTTAAATCAGTTTTAAAACCAGAACTGTGAAGAAATACATAATAAATAAATAAGTTAGAATCATATACAACTAATTTTCAACAGCAAAGGAATAATAATACTTCTTTTATTTGTTATGTGTCTGAAAAATGTTCGCTGTCAATTATCCCTCCGTAGTATATAGCGACTAAAGTTTTATTAACGCTCATGTTCAGGCTTTTTACCACTTTGTTAAGGTGGTTTTGGCTGAGGTGGATTTTAAGTGTTGACAGAAATCAACTGTAAAGTAACAAGTAAAAGTCCTGCATTCAAAACCCCAGAAGAAGAATAAAAAGTGCTTAAAACAGAGACAGTGCAGGTTATGAAGTCACGTACGGTGAAATCTTCTGGTTAGTGTGATTGTTTCTGGACGCCGTCCCACTGGGGGAGATTTGTGATTCACGTGGGTTTCCCTGCAGCCCACAGTCTGAGGTGACTGATGGAGGACACGCACGCCCTCCTCTGGGCGGGTGCACACGCCGTCCCGTGACCTTAGCGTGTCCCCCCTCACACACGTCAGCCGCCGCAGCAGAACAAAATGAACGCTGAGTTTGTGTTTGACCTGTTTGACTGGAGGACAAGTTGGAAATCTTTCAAAGCAGATTACAATGGGCTTTAATGCGTACCATTACGGAGATATGAGTGTGTGTGTGTGTGAGTGTGTGTATGAGTGTGTGTGTGTGTGTGTGTGTGTGTGTGTGTGTGTGTGTGTGTGTGTATGAGTGTGTGTGTGTGTGTGTGTGTGTGTGTGTGTGTGTATGAGTGTGTGTGTGTGTGTGTGTGTGTGTGTGTGTGTGTGCAGAGAATAGAGGAAACTGAATCTGGTGTTTTTTCTCCAAACAGCAGAGCTACAATAATGTTTTTAATGAAAACACAGAACATGTCAGAGCAGCTTTGGCTGGAAAAGGAAACTTTCACCAGGAAAAGAGAAACATACACGAACAGTCATGAACAGTCAAGAACAGTCATGAACAGTCATGAACAGTCAAGAACAGTCATGAACAGTCATGTGCAATCAAAGCAAAACTATGAAACAGGAAATGATTCAATCAGTTAATTATAAGACTTTAAGACTGTTTTATGCTCCTGTAGCCACTTAGTCTGCAAAGCTCCTCAGTTTGTATTTTATTTTGAAATCTCACACATCCAGGAAGCAGGAAAACATGACATTATTATTATTATTATTATATCTGGGGTGCACCAATAGGAGCCCCCCCCCCACCATCCTCCTATAATATTATAAAGTCTGTCGCTACGAACCCCCCTGATTGATCCGTGTAGTGGACAGTTGATGATAGATCGGAGACGAGGCTGCTTCAGCACCACGGACAGAGCTGCAGGTTTAGCTAACAAGGGGTGTGTATGTATTGATTGATTTATTGGTTGAAGTGACAGGGAGGGGGGGCCCTCCTCAAATTTCCAATTGATTATTACTATTTAGTGTTTGATCTCTTTTCTGCATCTGATCAGCCCCACATTGTCCTGATGACAGAAACACACCTGTGCTCCTAAAACAACACCCACTTTAACTGATATCAGCCCATTGATTGATCCGTTATCGGACAGACGTGTCCACCAGTGGGCGAGATGGATGAAGAGTACCACTGACAGGCGTCCGTTGTCGTGGCAACAATAGTAAATGTGTGAAATGTCACAGTTTGGTTAAGTTTAGGCACCAAACGACGTGAAGTGAGTTACATCCAGATAAAATGGAAAAGAAGATAAATAGACAAATAGAAAGAGAAAGGAGATAAATAGATAAGCAGTGATTAGCCTGTCAAGGGTTTATTTGAAATGTAGATCAGGTTTACAGACGCGTCACCAAACACTTAACTAGCATCACGTCGTCCGTACGCTCTCATGAATCATAAAGATGGGCGTCAATGCACAAGAGAGGAAAACCACCAAACATAAATGTAACTTTAGCAGAGTCCTCATGTAAATCACCACTTGAAATATACATAACCTCATCGTCGGTGTAAATAATTCAGTGGATATGAACATGTGAGGGTTTGTTCAGGACTCACACCTCAGACTGACGGAGGTGAATGTGAGAATTTATTTTTATTTCCAGTTTGGTTAAAAACTGCAGTCGACAGATGGAGCCTGCAGGCGTGGAGCCTCTCAGCTGTTTGGCTGGGTGTTGCCCCCCCACCCCCCTGCAGCAGCAGCTGGAGGCCTCCTGCACTTTTGTCCAGAGAGACCCTGAACAGCTCAGAGGTGGGACGGGGCGTCTTAAAGGTGCAGTCCGCGGTTCTGGAGAAAGGCTGGTGACGAACACGATCACTGGTTAGCAGGTTAGCTGCTTGTCCCAGAAAGAAAAGCACAATGCTAACAACACTGACAAAGGCTCCGTCCCAGTCAGCTGTGACAGTGAGCCAGCCTGCACAAGGCCAGCACCCTGAATCTAAAGCAGCTAAATGGAATTCAGCCATCATTCATTTGATTATCTACACCTGCGCTTTACCTTCTGTGGCAAAGCCAAATGTGGTATTTGAAAAGGCCCATTAGCTGCTGCTGTTAGCTGCTGCTGTTAGCTGCTACTGTTAGCTGTTGACTTTAGCTGCTGCTGTTACCTGTTGACTTTAGCTGCTGCTGTTAGCTGCTGCTGTTACCTGTTGACTTTAGCTGCTGCTGTTAGCTGCTGCTGTTACCTGTTGACTTTAGCTGCTGCTGTTAGCTGCTACTGTTAGCTGTTGACATTAGCTGCTACTGTTAGCTGCTCCTGTTAGCTGCTGCTGTTAGCTGTTGACTTTAGCTGCTGCTGTTAGCTGCTACTGTTAGCTGTTGACTTTAGCTGCTACTGTTAGCTGCTCCTGTTAGCTGCTGCTGTTAGCTGTTGACTTTAGCTGCTGCTGTTAGCTGTTGACTTTAGCTGCTGCTGTTAGCTGCTGCTGTTACCTGTTCACTGCTCTCTCTCCCCCCTGGATTGTACAAAAGTTAGATAAATGTTATGTTGGATGTGAACACAAGCAGAAGCACAAGCAGAGCAGCAGCTCCTGTGTCCTGTTCTCTAAAATCCCTGTTTTAGTGAATGTAGTCTGGTGTGTGTGCTGTTTGTGGTTAAACCAAAAGGATCTTCCAGGTCTCTCTCTGTAGGGATCCTTTCCATGATGCTGTCACACACTTAGAATAACACTCTGAGCCTGTCAGTGGATCTAACAAGCTCTTTTAGTGGACCTACTGTGATATAAATACTTGTCCATCAGTAGACATGTCTGTAATTGACTGAAGACCCGTCAGCAGAGTTGAAGGCAGAGCCTGAAGACGAGCACCTGGGGGACAAAAACCCACAGACGGAAACGAACTTCAGTGACAACTTTTTGTGTGAAAACTGTGTAAAAGCAGGAACTGTATGTGAACTGATAGTGTGTGACGGTGTGACGTGTTCGCTAACCTGCCTCCTCTCCTCTGGTTTAAGTCTCTCTGCCAGCTGTTGAACATGCTGGCAGGATTTAATCCCGTTCAGACACCAGAGCGTTTAGCGGCGTTCAGACAAAAGAACAGCTCTGTGTGAACACAAGTTGAACCATATCTTTAGTCACGCTAGCTGCATGGTCGGTGATCGTCGGCCCGCCACTTTGGCCCCGACCGAAATAACCCAACAACTATTAGATGGATTGGCATGAAATGTTGTGCAGACATTCGTGATCCCCAGATTAGGAATCCTAATGACTTTTCCTCAATGAGGTTGACATGAGGTTGGCTTTGAGTGACATTTCCCGACAACTCTTAAATGGATAATCATGAAATTTGGCTTCTAGTTTCTTTAATCCAGCTCCATCATCAGGTCAACATTTAATGTGTCCAATCCTAATACAGAACTAATGACATTCCCATCAGCCCCAGCTGCACTTTGTGTTTTGTGCTAATTAGCAACTGTTAGCGCGCGAACACGCTAAACTAAGATGGCGGACATGGTGAACATGAGACCAACACATGCATTTAGGCAGAGTTAACGGCACTAATCAATAACAACATGCACACTTTAAAGAATGTATAAATGAGTTAACAAAGTGCCTGTAGCTCATCTGCAGAGTTGTGTGACCTTAATTAGCAGATATGCTAACGAGCTCTCTTGTTCGGCTTGAAATTGCAGATATGAATCTTAAATTAAGACCTTGGAAGACAACTATTAGACTGAAACTAAACATTTCACCTGCTGAACACAGGTAATATTAACGCTACCATTGTTAGCATGTTAGCATGGCTGTAGACTCTTAGTCCTGTTGGACACCAAACATTAGGAGTCCCTTAAAGCCTCTAAACTGCACGTGGGAATAAATCTCATTAAATCTTGTTATTGAGGATATTTTCCAGAGACTCAAGTTAAATCTGTGCAGTTAAACTTTTTATAGAGGATCATGAGGGAAAGAAAAGTGTTCAGCAAAGATACAAGCAGGCACACGTGCTGAGAACACATGAGGCCGAACCATTGAAAGAGCCCCTGCAGATGTACGCTGTATGTAGACGTCCATATACTTTTGGCCACGCAGCGCTCTGACTCAGTTGACCTTTTCTATGGAGATATTTTCTCCTCTTCACTGTTTTTCAGTCTGACTGAGAGAAATCAGCCAATTCTGTGACTTCCCTGCTCTCCTGTTCAACATTTCAGGCAGAAATCTATTTTTCTTCTGTGCTAAATCATCTTGGCTTTTGCTGACCTCATCATCCATCAGCTGACCTCCTCTGTTGTACGATCCAGGTCTCCTCGCTGCCCGAATCCAGTTAGATTACGTAACGTTTTTGTTTACTCTTTTTCTCTTCTTCTTCTTTCTGCTCTCTACAGTATGTGCACTTTATAACCATGACAACAGTTGCTCTTTGCATGAAGGAAACAGACGTTTAGCATCTCCTCTGCTGGGCTGAGCTTGTGTCAGCCGGCGGAGGGCTGCAGGAAATCTGAAATCTGTCCTGCACGTCCACGTGGCCTCACCTACGCTGACACACCGCCAGCAGTGCAGCATCTGGACGCAGTCGACCGAGCGCCAATGTACATGTTAGCCTGCATCTTTTATTACTCTCATCTGATTTCACTCGGTAATTACAGCCTCCATCAACATCTCGTCCTGTTTGTGTGGCAGCGGCGTGCGTGCGTGCTCCTGGTTGTTTGTCGAGGCCAGACTTCTGTTTGTTCGCCTGCCGAAAAAAATCACATAGTCTCAGAGATCCGAGTGGAGGCTGTGATATCTGTAAACACTAGTGATGGTTTTTGTGCATTCTCTCTTCTGGTTTTCATTCCTGAATAGAATCTGAAAGAGTAGCAGATGTGAAAGTGTATGTATGTTAATAGTGGCTGAAGGCAAAATGAGAGTCAACAAAGCCAAATGTTCACAGTTACAACCCACGAATATGAAATGAAAGAAAGGCTCATGTGCATTGGGACGACATAATAACTTCTCCTAATGGTGCAAACCGCTCAGCCACTGAGGTGAATATGTTTCTTAGTATTTACTTTTTAAACACTGAATCTGAGACATTTGACTCGTCCTTAAGAACAAATGCACTTAATAAAATCTTATCCTTAGAATGGTCACAATGTCAATTTTCAGTCAAATAAATCAATTTGATCAATCGCAGAGTGAGTTAACAGAGCGCTGTGGCACAAATACCAGGCGGTGACCGTCACCGGGCACTGGTCGGTCCGTTAGCGAGGGTCGGAGGAAGCTGGGCGCAGTTTTCAATGACTACAGGTGATAAAACAAATGTGAATCCGAAGAAAAGGAAACAAATTCGACATTTTCGTGATGTCAAACAAACTGTCAGCTTTTGGCCACAGGAGGCGCTAAAGAGAACAAAGATACAACGACATTGTTTTTTGGCGTGAATGTCTGAACCAAATTTCATGACACCATCCCATAATTTTTTAGATATTTCACTGAAAACCTTGAATTTCAACCTTGTGGTGGCACCGGAGGCAGAAGAGTCACAACAAGCCCCATTTATTAGCTTAAAGAAAGAAAAATGAATGGAAAAGTTATTTTTATTTTTTACTTTTTATATTTCCAGTAAAGTTTCGCTTCTCTTGCTGTTGGACTTCTTCTCCTATGCACCTGTCTCCAAGAAACAGGCTTTACGCCATCGTGGGCAAGAATTCCTCCCGATGAAGCTCATGTGAGGTGGCTAAAAGCTCCAGAACACCCACTACTGTTTGATGCTTTTTTTCTCAGGTGTATTTTGTTCGAGGTCTGGAGGTTTGAACCTCTGCAGACTTTACTTAGTACACCCCTGTCCACATCTGTTTGTGCTCTTCTACCTGTTTGTTTCTTAAAGCCACAGCGTACTAGTGTTTTTGTCCATTTCCTGTTTCCCAGTTCGCTGTGGAGGTGGTTGTAGGTTATAGCAGCGTATGTGATGTCTGTCCAGGTCATGTGGTGACTGTCACCCCCCCACCTGCCCCCTGCTGCCTGCTGTTATCAGACTAAACTGCTCTTCAGCCCCGGTTATCTGCCGGACGCATCAATTAGCCAGATCTAACGGGACTCTCCGTGAGCCCCGGGACGCCGTCCAGCACTCATAAATTCTGGCAGAGCCGCAGCTGCTGTGTAATCTGGTGAACTGGCGGCCGCTCCAGCCGATCCCAATTAGGGGAAGCCGTCTGCTGGCGGCGGCCGCTGCTGCTGCCAAGGAGGCGACTCAGGATCGTCCACGGATTCGTTACGACGACCTGGAAAGTCTGCTGTGACTGATTTACCTTCAGTGAGAGTCTGTGACTGTCTTGGGGATGAAAGATTATCAGTTTCATGTAAATATGAATCTACATGTTTCTTAACAATGTCTGTTAGCTTTAATTATTCATATAGTTATTGTGAACAGGTAGAAGAGACACTTTAAAGGGACGCGTGTCCAACATGAGCACATAGTTTAATACTTTAGAAGACAGACCAAATAAATGTGTTTGGGTGGAGTTTTTCTCCTCCCATCAATATCAATATGCACATTTTAAAGACTTTAGAAATGAGTACAATAAGCAGGTTTAGGTGAAGTTAAGAGGCGCTCGTTTGCAGAATGTGACACTGACTAGTAGAAATACCAACAGGCTCCCTCTCATGGCTTAAAGGTGCAGATATAAATCTTAAATAAAGAGTTTCTGTAAATGTATTGGGGCGATCCATATAAAAATGTAGATTTTTAAAAGGGAAATGGTAAAAAAAACGATATTCTAAGCTATAAATAAGACAGAAGGCAAAAACTTTGTTGTTGAGATGATCTTGAGAGACTCTCTCACTGTTACAGAGGTCGTAAAGCAACAATCCAACGTTTTGGGAAACTCCAGTTAACCATCTCATCCAGACTCGGATGAAAAGACGTGATGTGATTAACGTCAGATTAACCCGAGGGACTCCACGGCACAACAATAACTAAAATAATTGGCACTGACTGTCAGTTTGGCCTCTCTTTGTGACAGTCGACCAGGTGAATCACGACAGCCGGGACCAGCAGCGCTTTGTTAGCGGAGACCGTTCTTCTGCTTCTAAAGATTGACAACTGAAAGTGCAGCGACAAAAAGCTGAAAACGAGCTGTTTGCCTGAGCTCATGAACAGTTTTAAGAGTCCTCAGAGATGCACGGTTCTCAGAGGGCAGCAGCAACACTAACATATGGTGATCTTGTGTCCCATGATGCATTGCTGTGGATTAAACTACCCAACAGGATATAAAGGAGTGAAAATGAGCTCAACCTTAATCATCTACAGCAGTGAAATGTAACATGAACACATAAATTCAGCAGCAGTCTGAACCCAGCAACACCTGATGTAACAGGGAACATTTTACTGCAACATGATGCAGCCAGGTTAAAAACTATAGTATGTGTTTTAGTTAAAAAGTCATTTCATAAAGGGTTTAAAACATTCAATGCAATAAACAAGTGCTAAAAAGTACAGACGTTTGCTTATAGATACTGTTTATTCTATAAATATATTGTGTTTTATTTTGAAGAACTGATGGCACTAAGAGGAAGTGGTATCTGAGCTCGACAGTAATACTGCTTCTTAATTGGTTGAGTGGGATGATTGACAGGTTGTGTACCGGAAGAAGGAAGTGTACAGGTGATCTGAAGTGGCTTGACGGTTTTTATGTCGCTTGATTGAACAAGTCGCGACTAGAAGGACTGTGAGAGGACTTTTCCTACATGTTTCCTGGGAGCAGCTGGAGACTTTTCGACGTGATGTGTCGGACAGTTGTTCAAGTGTTCGGGTGAGCGCCGTGTGTGTGTGTGTGTGTAGCCTGTAATGTTAGCTGTAAATTGTTAGCATTCATTAGCAAAGTGAATGGACTTTTAGCCACAGTATAGCGAATTCAGCTTTCTTAAAACAAAAAAAAAAGGCTTCTTAGGACCTTCTATCGCGGGGAAAGCGTGATGGAGCGGGACTACTCCAGGTCAGGGAACCGTCCATCTGCATCTGCACCGGAAAACGGATTTAACTCAGAACTATTCCATAAGGTGCCTTTAGTTTTGGGTCACTCCGCTCACAAGCATCGTACCAGGCCTGCAGCGGCTTTAAAAGAAGATCTGCCGGCTGGTAGTGTGTGTATTGGCGCTTTTCCACTAGTACCTACTCGGCTTGACTCGACGTCGTCATAGCAACGCGGGCCGAAACTCCTCTGACGTCATTTGTATGCGACACAACACACAACACAACTAAGAACTCGTTGGGCCACCATGTTGGTTTACCTGCAGCCATTTTCCACCTTTCACTTTTCTCTTAATGATAAAAACGCCCGGTCTGTTTCCAGGGTTTTAAAAATGGCGGGCTTGATTTTTTTTTTTTTTCGTGAACGAGTCGCACTCATGACTCATCCGGTGACGTCACTCCCTGGCCAATCAGTGGCCTGCAGTATGTTGACATCACATTTTCAGTTGACTCAGCTCGCTCGGAGTTGTACCTGGTACCAGGTAGTACCTGGGCTGGTTTGAATTAATTCTCATTGTTTGTTTTTCTAAGTTTTCTAAGTAAACCAAGGAAATTCATTATTTCTAAACTGATTCATGTCATATGAGTGATTATTCATTTACTAAAGCGTGTAAGAGGTTTAAAGGTGAATACCAGTGCGTTTCAAAAGGTTTATTATAGCAGCAATCCAAGGTAAAGTATATTTGATTCATAGTTTGTATTAATACATTATTGAGTGGTAATCAAAGTTCATGTTGGGACGCCAAACTAAAGTAAACATTTCAATAGGTGGAAATCCAAGAACGGGCTACAATGAGTACTTTTACTGTGATACTTTGGATAATACTCACATATTTCTACTTCAGTGAGTGTTTGAACTCCTTGTGGTGGAGTATTATTAAGTACTTTTACTTCTGCCAATAGCAGTGGCCTTAAAATCACCACAGATCCAGTCCGGTACAGAGGCGAGACCAGGATGTGCTTAGCCTAGCTAGCTTAGCACAAAGGCTAGTAGCCGGGGGAACCTGCTAGCTTAGCTCCACCAAAAGAGATAAAAACACACTTTCCAACAGCTCCAAAGTTGTCTTATTTAGTTTGGTGTCAGTTTTCAGATGTGAGTTTGGCTGTGGGGATGCAGCTTTGGGCTCATTTGTGCATTTTCACAGCATCATATCTCAGTTTTAAAGTTAGCATCAAACCAGAATCAGTGATTCAGAGTGTTTCAGAAAGGTGCAGCTCCAAGCTGTCAGACCTCGACATAGTTTTAGATCTGATGCACGCCATTAAAAATCATCTGGTTTAATCTGTTGTCTCAAATTTGTTGCAGGATTGTAGCCTGATAATCAGATTTAATCGCCATGTTATGTCCCATTGTTAGGAGCAGTTTAAGTGCTGCTGACATGTCGAGTCCATCTTCCTGTCGCCATTGTTAACGCTAGCTCTGGTAATGAGATGTCAAAGGTACCAGCAAATTGTGCCTGTGCTGCTAAAATGCTAAAACAGAACATATATTATATATTAATATAATATATTCTGTCTGTGGTGCAGGAAGACAACGTTCTCGTACTTAATACAAAGCGACAAAGCTCTAACTGAGCTGTTTGAGGTACTAAAACAAATCTGAGACGCAGATTCAGAGTTCTGGCTCCAGTGTAACTGCCTTAGCTGTGTTTTCCACTATCTTTTGTTCGTCCCTGAACGCCTCGTGTTGGCATGGCGTCAGGGTTTGAGCCGAAACTTTAAACCGTGTCCTCAAAAACTTGGAAGAGATTAAAAAACTTTGCATGCCAGCAAATACGTGCAGCCCTAGCTGTCAGATTGATTGACGTCTCATTTCACTGAGAGCTGAGTGATGGTAAAAATGGATCCCTGACTAATCCCAGCTGCTCTGTAATCTCAGGCCACCATTCATATAAATACACACTCATAAGAAGTACAGTATTTACATGTGGTGCATTATCATGTTTCTATTTTTACCCTCATAAATGCATTTAATCCGGCAGTGACGAATGCTTTGCGTGACAGGAGAGCAGCACAAGAAATATTAGGAGGAGCCGCTGTGGCTAATTAGGCCGCTGTTACCACACAGACCATCAGCCGTGATTAGTGCTGTTAGCACACGACAGTCAGAAGTAAATATGTGACTCTGTAGCTCAGCTGGAGACAGACGACGGAAGCTTTTGGCACCGATGCCGGCTGCAGCAGGCCATCGACGAGGCCGCCCAGCGTTTTTCTGTGATTTCAGCGGGAGAGGTGATTAGCCTGAGCTTGTTTCTGCAGCCCCCCTGACTCCTATAACCCATGCTCTGCTCTGCTCTGCACAGGCTGGGAAAGCGCTGGAAGCAGGAGAGACAATGCAATGAGGAAGTTATATAACACACACGCACACACACACACAGAGTGGCAGTCCTCAGCTGTAACCTCCACTGCTGCTCAAAAAAAGTGGGAAAGCTTTGAGAGAGCAAAGATGGGGCTGAGCCCGTCCTGGCTTCCTCTGTGAGCGACAGGCGGCGGCTCCAGAGGGAAGACACTTTTAAAACTAGATTTTAAATGAAAATGAAGCCGAAAAAATCAAGTTGATTTTCTCTGACCTTAATCAGAGAGAGATGGTGTTCACAGCTAAAGCATCATGTGCTTTCTGAGGCTTGTAATTTGGCTGGCAGCGAGTCCTCCGAGCTCAGAGACAAACGACCCATCTGATCGTTTCCTCATGAGATTCCTCTGAGGACAGGGGTGAGCAACTGGGCCGACTGGCAGATTAGCGTGCGAGCGCTAACAGGGTTAAAGCAGCAGGCTGGACCGTAACACGCACCCAAATGTGGGCTTCACTTTGCATGTGCTGCAGCCGACTGGTTCCCCACACTCAGGAACAGGGACCTGCTCCGGTCAGGGTTCAGAGGAAAGTTTGAGACACAAATCGTGGACTTTGTTTGTGCTGCAGGGTTGTTTTGGGCCGTTATTCTGAAACCTCAGCAGTCAAATGTGCATCATCCTGAAAACAAGCATCCGTCACTCCAAAAATCCCCAAATCTGCTGCTAATGAAGTGACTGTCGGTGCTGACGTTAACAGCCTCACACCAAGCAACATTTTAAAAAATTAAAATGTCCAGTGTTGGAATAAAATCATGAGTTTTACTTCAGTTGGTTGAAGGCAAACAGAATCCACTCATTTTTCAAAATAAAAGCCCCTGTGCAGACTGTCAGTCAGCACATCAGTATTATTTTCCAATGGGGGGGGGCACCAGGCCAGACTGGTCGGAGGGGTTTTAACACCGTGGACGACCAGAGGTTCATCCTGGATGGAGAAACACTCTGACTTTGACTTTAGCTGCTGTCTGTAGCTGCAGCACAACAAAGTGCGGTACGGATTTTTGGGGTTAGTTGGATAAAAGGACATTTTTGGACTTTATTACCTGCAGTAGATTTTTTAAAAACACATGCAAAGGTTTTGATACGCACCAAAAGTCATGTTGGACAGTTTTCCAGCAGCCTTCAGAACATAACATGACCTTCAGAAGTCACAGAAACCTCAACATGCTGTCAGATTAATCACAGCTTGTCACTGATAACAACTGTTTTATAAATAACACGGAAAATTAGGATTTCTTTGTGGTCACAACTAAGAGCCAATCAGCTGTTGTATCAGGCGTTTCCCATCATGCCCTGGGTCTTCCGCCTGGCTCTAAAAACAAGGTGGACACCCAATTGATCCGATCGATTGTTGGTTTTCTGTCTCCAAACACCCAATTATGTAATATTACTGCTTAAAAATCAGAGTCACCTCCAAACTCCCACACGTCAACACTAAATCGTCACTGGCAGCAGTTTAAAATGCAAAAACGACCTTTAACTCGTTCGTCTTCTTTATCTGACTCCTCATTGGACGTCTGATCTGGTTTGTCATGTTGAAACAAACACAGAAACCATCAGCGGGCCTGAGGCGAACTCAAGGTTGCGTTCAGGTGATCCTCTGGGGGCCACGATCGCTCTTATCAACAACAGCTGAGTCGTCATGAAGCTTCGCCGGAGAACTGAGAGCAAAAACAACCTCACGTATCTGAGCTCACGTATGTTGTTGTGGAGCCGCTGCAGCCGAAATGTGAGTGAAGCACACTTCTTCTCCCTCCCTCTCATCTGGGCTCTTCAGTCCATCAGTGCTCCCCCACCCTCATTTGCTGACTGTAATCTGTGCCGCCGATGGGCAGGATTTAAGCCCTCGGTTGCATAAGAGCCAATCTTCTGTGTGGAGGTGCGGTCGTAGGCCGAGGAGCTCAGGTAGTCATCGAACCCACCTGCCGCCGAAACCCTCCTCATCTCCTGTGACTCATGAGCAGCAAAGTGGGTTTTTGACTGGAGGTAATTTTTTCCTCCATCAGAATCGTCACGTGGTACGAAAACGTTAAATCAACCACCGGGCAAACACAGAGATTCAGGAAGAAGCACTGAGCTGTGAGCTCTAAACGCTGCGTCTGCGTCCTCATTGCTGCTTCTTCTTCTGGTGACGTCGTTTCTTGGAGGACCTTCTTCTTCTTCACGTCCCTATAGACCTCCACTACACACTGACACACTGACTAACTAGCACACACACACACTATAGACCTCCACTACACACTGACACACTGACTAACTAGCACACACACACTATAGACCTCCACTACACACTAACACACTGACTAACTAGCACACACACACTATAGACCTCCACTACACACTAACACACTGACTAACTAGCACACACACACTATAGACCTCCACTACACACTGACACACTGACTAACTAGCACACACACACTATAGACCTCCACTACACACTAACACACTGACTAACTAGCACACACACACACTATAGACCTCCACTAACTTTTTTACTCTACACACTGAGGATCTGGAGGTCAGAGGTCTATGGACCCCTTTGAAAATGGCTCTGCTGGTTCTTCCCTCTCCAACATGAAAGCAGCTGAACTGTCAGTTTAAGCGCTGGAAGTTGAAGCGTGTTTAACGGTTGTTTTCCACATCCAAGGAAGTGAAGGGAAAAAATGGCCAAAAATGACAAATAAACTGCTGATTATGAACCAGATTTCATTAGAAAATCACCAGATTATGGCTTAAAATAAACAGAAAGGCGTCTCAGTATAATTTAAATGAAACAAACAAATAAATAAACGAAGATAAATTCAGAAATTTGCCACTAAAGAGACATTAAACAAAGTTATTTTTTCTGTTTGTGTTTATTCCATTTTTCCTGCTCGGCTCCATCAGTTTGCAACTTACATGGTGAATTTATTCCTAAAATCAGGATATTTATACCTTATTTCTCTTTACAGGCGACGGTAGTGACCAGACTTTTATTTATTATTGCATAATCCAAACAAATGCTCACATTTCCAGGTGAAAATGTCTAAAGGTGAAAGTGTACGTCACTGCTGAACATTTTAAACTGGTACCAGCTCCTAAACTGGCTCCTGAGCTCTGCGACACACAGCTCACCCACAATTATCAGCAGAAGACAGATGAAAACGGCAACGTGAAGTTCATTATATCCTCACGTTGGTTATTTTAAAGCAGGGCTGCACCGGGTCATTAGCTGGAGCTGCGTGTGCAGAGAGCAGCGTGTGGAGTAAATAGGAAATGATTGCCTCATTGGCGTGTGATAATTAAGGGTTTTCAGCCGAGCTGCTCAGCTGGCTCGAGGTCTGTGACATGGGAACGTAAGAGTCAGATCAGCTTATGTAACCTAATTGTTTAGCCTCGGAGAAGAGCGGTTATCTTTAAAGCGGAGAGCATTGTGAGGGCCTGAATTAATCAAATATATGTAAACTCTGCTGAGGATGCTAATTAGTCCCTCTCGGTGTTCCCGCCCTTCCTGGATGAGTCCTGTTTCCTGTGATCGACCAGAGGGGAGGGTCGACTTCTAATTGTGCTCCTCACGTTAGCATCACCTCCACGCCGATGCCACACTGACTCATCCTGACGAGCAAAACGCCTCTGTGATTAATAAACGCTGCATGTTTGAAATGCTAATAAACAGATTCCTAATTATGCTCCGAGGACGACGGAGAGAGTGAACGGGTTCAGCTGTGTTTTCTGGAATAGAAAAGGAAAACGGCAGATAACGATTTAGAGGATTTAATGGCTTTATTAAAATCAGGAGACGATGCGAGAGAATGTTGTGCAGCTCCTTTGTCATTCATTCAGAAAATGTCAAACTTTAAGCAACAAATACTTGACTGTAATTCTTCCTGTAATAGAAGAGACACAGGACACGTGCAGGTACCTTCAGCCTGCACGATGCTGCATATAAAATGAATTAAAATAGAAACGTTGGAGTGAAGTCTCAACTCACGTTAATGCAGGTCAATTAATAAAAAAAGGGATTAGCGTTACTTGCTCCTCGTCCACAGATCCTGGATTAGTTTGTAGAGATTGGGGAGTGTGTGTCGGCCGGGCTTTACGTCCCCGGGGGGCTTTTTTTTGGGGCGTCGCTCAGAGCGTGTGGCTGCTCTGACGATTTGAGAGACGATCTCCATCTTCATGTGAAACTAAAGGGCGCCATCATTTAAACATGAAAGCATTAAATAATCAACTCGCTTCATTTCCTCTCGTTTGGGGGAAAAAGACAGAACGATGATAATCTTTATTTTTAATGTTAGAGAGCAGTTTCTTTTTAGACCCAGTGTTTCCAGAAGAATCGAAACGGGGAACGGAAAGGTTGATGATGAATTACAGAGCGTGGAAAAGCACCTTTAATGTCTTCAGTGCAGATTATCGATTGATTATTTCAGCGTCACATTCGAGGATCACCGCTGACTGTGCTGCATCTGAAAGCAGAAATCAAAAAAGCAGAAAGCAGGCGAACAGAAAGGCTTCAGTCGAACGTTATCTAACCAGACTGACTGAATGCAGCGTTTCCACATGAGCGGCTGCTGCTGCTGCTGCTGCTGCCATCACTTCTGCATCATCTGCTCTAAGTGCAGCACCGTAACTGTCTGCCACAGGGCACCACAGCACCTACACTGATGAGGAAGAGGAGGATGATGAGGGCGCTGACACCTCCGGGTGCTGCTGCTGCTGCTGCGTACAGCCAGCTACAGTCCCAGCTGCACAGCACACAAACGATGTGTGTAATTACAACCTGCGTGAGCTGTGTTCATGGAAGGTTTCACGTTTTCTGGCTGCTTAAAGGAGCATTCTGTGAGGTTTAGAGGGTTAGAAATTAAACAGAAAATTCACAAGTATGTTTTAAGTGGTGTGTACTGTTTCTACAGTAGCCCAGAAGGGACAAACAGGCTCTTGTCTTTACGTTGAAGTGACGAAGAAGCAGAAAGACGAGGAAGAAATCAGAGTTATTGAATGTGAATCCTACAGACTGCTCCTTTAACTCTTTGTCTTTGATGATAACAGACCTGATCTGAACTCTTCTTCTGTGGTCTCAGTGACATCTTAAGGACATTTATCTGTGATACAAACTGATCTCTCCGGAGAAAATGCTGCGTGTGATGTCTGTCAAATCACTGAGGAGAAATAAGTCTGTTGAAGAAGAGACAATAAGATTAGATTTGGTTTAGACCTTTGATTGTCCACGGTCGTGCTCTGAAGTGCTATAGTGCTATTTTTATAATAATTATGTGGTCAGAACACCTGACAGGTACAGGAAGTGACTCCCTCTCTTCTAAACTGGCGTAATATGAAGCAATGGATGCGGTGTGAGGTCTATTTAATCTATATGGATCCTCTCCTTGTTATTCTAAGTGTGTGACAGCATCATGGAAAGGATCCCTACAGAGAGAGACCTGGAAGATCCTTTTGGTTTAACCACAAACAGCACACACACCAGACTACATTCACTAAAACAGGGATTTTAGCTCAGAGAATACAGGAGCTGCTGTCTATTGTTGCCTTGATCACTTTGTTTGTGTTACTTTGTGTTGTCTGTGTGACTTTGGTGGATTAAAGTGTTTTATCAGATTGATTGACAACAACACAGGACACAGGAGTTACTGGTTTAAAAGACTAACGTCACACAAAGTGTTCTGAGAGGTAAAATGACTGTTTTTGTCAATGGAGTCTGGTGTCTTTAAGGACCTGATTGACCGTCAGCATCACTCTGCAGAAACACGTCTGTCTGACAGGTCAGAGGTCAGTTTGGCCTGTAGTATATCCTAATTCAACTGAAAGAGTGCAAAATAAACAGTCAAAAAAGGGTGCATTTTAAACTAAATAAGCTAATTATACATTAGAAAAAGCAACTTGAACTGTAAATAAGACATGGGAATGTCTGCTTGATTGCAAATTAGGTCAAACTGTATATGTAAACCCAGTTATGATCATTTTAAAGCTGATTAATCATATGAAAAGATGACTGATTGGATCCGAGGTTGTAAAATAATTGTGATTCTAACAAAATGTTTTAATAAGGGAATCATTTCTTTCATGTTTATTAAGGTCAGAATCCACGAGAGTGTTTTTTGGCACCACTTTGGGTGATAGGCTGTTGCTGCTTCGCTGCTTCACTCTTATTATTACTGACTTTACACTGGGACACTTATTTCATGCCCAACAGCCCACATGCATCAGACTTTCAGTAACACCGTCACCTACAAAATGTGTTCACATACAGACAGTTTATATTTGCAAATGTGTTTTGTAAGAACTGTAATGAGTCATGAAACATTTATATTAAACATATTTGCAAAATGCCAACATATTTAATTTGTTTTCCTGCAATAACCTGAAAACTTTTTCGGTGTTAAACCACCTGCACCATCTTTCCTCTTGAATAATGAATATATATATTTATGAGGTGTTTTTAAGTGTAGCAGCCAGCTGGGAGCCGAGGAGGAGAAGGGGAGAGCAGTAAAACTGTGAATAAAGTAAAGCACAAAGGAGAACTGTGGTGTATTTTTATGGAATTAGATCCCCACAGAGATAGACCTTATATTAATATTGTTTTACACTGATTTACTGGGTTTCCAGGCTCTTCCTGCCCACTGTGTGCACCTTTCTTTGCTTTTTGCAGTCGACCAGCAGCTCCTGTGTTCTGTGTAGTAAAAACACTGTTTTTGTGAATGGAGTCTGGTGTGTTTGAAGAGAGTGATATAATATCATTTCACTTCTCACGGGAACACGGGACTTTGTGTGATGTTAGTGTTTTAAACCAGTAACTCCTGTAGTCTATGTGCCGTGAGGTAAAATGACTGTGTTTGTGAATGGAGTCTGGTGTGTTTGAAGAGAGCGGTATGGGACTTAATAAAACATGATATAAGATAGGATAGGGCTGTGTGTTAAATTTGGTATTTTAAAGGGTCTGTTTAGATCTGAACTAACCCTTTAAAACACCAAAGTCACACAATAACACAAACACACTGACTGATGGAGGCAGCAGCTCCTGTGTCCTGTTCTCTAAAATCCCTGTTTTAGTGAATGTAGTCTGGTGTGTGTGCTGTTTGTGGTTAAACCAAAAGGATCTTCCAGGTCTCTCTCTGTAGGGATCCTTTCCATGATGCTGTCACACACTTAGAATAACACTCTGAGCCTGTCAGTGGATCAAACAAGCTCTTTTAGTGGACCTACTGTGATCTACTGGACCAGTTCCAACACTTTTACTACCTACCAGTCATTTAGACACCAGGATGTGTACAAATAGTTCTAAGTGCAGCACTGGAGTGGCTGGGATGTGAGGCTGGATCTTCTCTCAGATGTGCTGCAGAGATGACAGGACACATGGAGCTGGCCTGGAGGCCCGTGTGAGGCCCCCGGGAGGCCTCGCCGTCCACCCTAATTTGTAGTTTCTGGAGGACTGGGCGTGCAGCGTTCAGCAGCAGGGCTGCGTAATGAATTCACTTTGACCAAAAGGTCAAACTGAGGCGGATCTTTTCCAGCTCACAGTCCGTCCCGATGAGCGTCAAACGTCTCAGATCGGACACGAAGGGCCTCGTCTTTGTCGTCTTGTGTAACATCACGTCTCCGAGTTAATTGATAGAAGAGTAGCTGCTGCCGCTCTACAAGTCACAGCTCCTCCGCGCTCCTTCGATGAAACACCAGCACCCAGAAGTGAGACCTTTTATTTGATTTTAACTATTTGGGCCTTTTTCACAGCTGATAGGACGTCACAGGAGAGCACTGGTGTGACTGCCGACATCCACCATGGCCGCGTTCCATGAAGCTCCTCCAGGAGGCCAGCATGTACAATACCAGACCCTGGGACAGGCTCACCTAAATGGAATGCAGCCATCCTACATGTTATTGATTACACGTGTGCTCTTCCTGCTCCGACATGTTAAATGTCTGCAAAGGAAAAGGTCCATTTTTATAAAGCAGCAGTTGTGAAGTACATTTACTAAATTTGAGGTACTTGTACTTTACTTGAGTATTTTCCACTCCACCACATCTCAGAACGGGACTATGCTGTGACTAACCAATCAGAGGTCTTTGTGGAATGAACGTCACTTCTGGCTCCAAAAAAACCAAGATGGCGACGCCCATGAAGCCAAACTTGAGGCTTCAAAATGGTGGTCCACAAGTCTATGCTAGAAACAGCTGTTAACCTGTTGTTGTTAGCTTCCATGCTAACAAGCTTTGGACCATAGTGGGTTGATAAAATAAGCTGGTGGAGCAGGTGTAGAGCTTCTCCTCATGTGTCCATCTCTAAAATCCATGTCAGTGTCTCAGTGTTCAGAAGATCTGAGTCCTGTTAAACTGCCTCTAATATTCACTTTCTCACAATCTGTGAAAACAGTAGACTCTATATAAGGTCTACTTAATCTACATCAATCCTCCCCTTGTTATTCTAAGTGTGTGACAGCATCATGGAAAGGATCCCTACAGAGAGAGACCTGGAAGATCCTTTTGGTTTAACCACAAACAGCCGTTCTATCGCTCTCTGCACACACACCAGACTCCATTCAAAAAAACAGGGATTTTAGCTCACAGGAGCTGCTGGTCTGCTGACACAGATACAGGAAGTCACTCTTAAGTCGATCTGTATTATCATATCACACAACCTTTATTAGGTCTAAGTATCAGGTCATTCCATTTTTCATATCTGAACATATATCTGTGTCTGTGATATAATGTGATGATGTGACGTCCTGGTTCGATAGCTGCGGGTCTGAAGCCTCCGTTCGGCTGACAGGGTGGACGGCATTGGACCCCCCTCCCCTGAATTTGGGAGCTATTTTTAGCAGCTTAAAGGGGGAAAATCCTGTTTCATTATCCACAGATGAGGTGGCACAACTGCGTCATGTAACTTTTTTTAAAAATGTTTTTTCAGCTGACTGGCTGCGGCGGCACGTTCGGCTCCATGTGCCACATCAGTCATGCATGAACACACAGATTTGATTGCTCAGTAATAATATTCACTATGCCTAACCCCAGATATAAATAGACAATATGTGAGTGTGTGTGTTTGTAGTAATCAGAGCGGAGCTGCTGTTGGTGTCACAGCACAGCGAGCTCACACATCAACAACAGACGCAGGAGGCGTGGGGGGTGGGGGGTGGGGGGCGGGGGTCACGTGCCTCCAGCCGGCCAATCATAGCGAGGCCTCGCTTGATTGAATTTCATCGTTGGGCCACCGTTAACGACGCGGCCTCCAATAAACCCTCCGGCATGCTGCTGTGATGCTGGTCGCAGATGTGTGTCGGCTCTGATGCAGACATGAGGCCCCTTTTATAGGGGAGCAACACCAGTACTGTACTGGAGCACAAGTCTGAGGTGTATCTGCACCACTGGAGGCAGCTGGGACAGAGACCGTTAAAGGGTGGTTCAAGTTTTCTGAAACCTGAGTCCTCTGTGTCCACATCCTGGTGTGTGAGTGACTGGTAGGTAGTAAAAGTGTTGGAACTGGTCCAGTAGATCACCTCAGCCAGCAGACACCAAACGGGCTGCAATGTGATCCTTAGTGACAACTGCACCTGATCACAGTAGGTCCACTAAAAGAGCTTGTTTGATCCACTGACAGGCTCAGAGTGTTATTCTAAGTGTGTGACAGCATCATGGAAAGGATCCCTACAGAGAGAGACCTGGAAGATCCTTTTGGTTTAACCACAAACAGCACACACACCAGACTACATTCACTAAAACAGGGATTTTAGAGAACAGGACACAGGAGCTGCTGCCTCCATCAGTCAGTGTGTCTGTGTTGTTGTGTGTTACAGAAATATTGTTTTGGATCTGAAGTGACCCTTTAAAACACCACAGTCACATATCGACACAAACGAGCTACCTGACTGAGACCAGCTACAGACTATACTGCAGCACAGACAGCGTTAATACTACTGATACTGCAGTACTATTGAGAGTACTGCGTCACTTTTACTGACACTTAACGTGTATTTTGCTGATGATCCTGTGGTACTTTTACTTCAGTGGAGTATCTCAGTCCTGGTTATTGATTTGTGTGGATGCTGTCTGTTGCTAAGCGCCGTCTCTCTGACTCGGTCATGTCGGTCATGTCTCTCTGCTGAGCGTCTCTGCAGCAGCAGACAGTCTCACCGCACCTCCTCTCCATCACACCTCCCGCTCGGCGGCGGCGAGGGTGTGAAGCCGTGGGCCGAGCCGACGACGCCGAGCGGCGCCGAATGTTCCTTCATTCATCTGAGACGGGTTAGAAAATCCTGTGAGAGCGAGAGGAGAAGAATTCTGCTCACTGGTGAACCATCGCAGGGATGTTTTACAAACCTCCACCACATCCACCACATCTACCGACACATCCACCGACACATCCACCATATCTACCGACACATCCACCACATCTACCGACACATCTACCGCATCCACCACATCCACCACATCTACCGACACATCCACCACATCCACCACATCCACCACATCTACCGACACATCTACCGCATCCACCACATCCACCACATCTACCGACACATCCACCACATCCACCACATCTACCGACACATCTACCGCATCCACCACATCCACCACATCCACCGACACATCCACCACATCTACCACATCTACCACATCCACCACATCCACCACATCCACCACATCCACCGACACATCCACCACATCTACCACATCTACCACATCCACCACATCCACCACATCCACCACATCCACCGACACATCCACCACATCTACCACATCTACCACATCCACCACATCCACCACATCCACCACATCCACCGACACATCCACCACATCTACCACATCTACCACATCCACCACATCCACCGACACATCCACCACATCCACCACATCCACCGACACATCCACCGCATCCACCACATCTACCGACACATCCACCACATCCACCGACACATCCACCACATCTACCACATCTACCACATCCACCACATCCACCACATCCACCACATCCACCACATCCACCACATCTACCACATCTACCACATCCACCACATCCACCACATCCACCACATCTACCACATCTACCACATCCACCACATCCACCGACACATCCACCACATCCACCACATCCACCACATCCACCACATCTACCACATCCACCACATCCACCACATCCACCGACACATCCACCACATCTACCACATCTACCACATCCACCACATCCACCACATCCACCACATCCACCGACACATCCACCACATCTACCACATCTACCACATCCACCACATCCACCACATCCACCACATCCACCGACACATCCACCACATCTACCACATCTACCACATCCACCACATCCACCGACACATCCACCACATCCACCACATCCACCGACACATCCACCGCATCCACCACATCTACCGACACATCCACCACATCCACCGACACATCCACCACATCTACCACATCTACCACATCCACCACATCCACCACATCCACCACATCCACCACATCCACCACATCCACCACATCTACCACATCTACCACATCCACCACATCCACCACATCCACCACATCTACCACATCTACCACATCCACCACATCCACCGACACATCCACCACATCCACCACATCCACCACATCCACCACATCTACCACATCCACCACATCCACCACATCCACCGACACATCTACCACATCTACCACATCCACCACATCCACCGACACATCCACCACATCCACCACATCTACCACATCCACCGCAGTAGTACTGATAGTATTGATAGTACTGGTGGTACTGGTGGTACTGGTGGTACTGGTGGTACTGGTGGTACTGGTGGTACTGGTAGTACTGGTAGTACTGGTGGTACTGGTGGTACTGGTACTACTGGTAGTACTGGTAGTACTGGTGGTACTGGTAGTACTGGTAGGCTGGTACTGCTGGTAGTTAAAGGTAAAGTTGAATTATTATGTTTTCAGTTAACTTCTATGATTTTAAGGGACAAATTCAGCCTTTTTAGCTCTAAATCCAGTTTAGCGTCTCCGCCGACGTGCATCCCTGCAGCCTCTTTATGCCGATATGAGGACAATATTTTCGTCTTCTTGGGCGCCCGTCACTGTCAGATTTCCCATAATTCCCGTCCATGCAGGATACAGCCAGGCCGTCCCCGGATTATGTGGGTTGGGTGTGAAAACAGATTTGGATACGGTCAATTTATGAGTCCAGATTTGAGATGTGTGTGTCGGTGTGTGTGTGTGTTTTTCCCCTGCTGAGGTCTGAAATGTTTGCAGATCCTTTTAAAACTGCACTCGTGTTTGTGTAATGGTTGCAAAAACACTTTGGCTGGAGTTAAGTCGTGCAGGCTGCAGCAGCGCCGCGCTGACTGATGCTGGGACCCGTCCTGCCGGGATTTGCAGCGTCTGTTATTAAGTACATAATGCCGAGCGCTGCGTGATCCGCCGGCCATCTTCACAGCCGGAGGTCAGGGAGGGTCTGCGGTGAAAACCAGATCCAGCAGCCTCACCTCTCCACTCATCACCGTCTATTTTAGGACACGTATTTTTAATGCCAACGCTGAAACCTTTGTACTAAAGCTGCTGGTAGATGCAGAATAGTCATTATCTTAAATGTTCTTTATGGCCCTGAGACAAAGTACTGCCTTTAAACCAGGAGTCCAGTAATAATAATAATAATAATAATATATATATATTTTCTAAGTCACCTCTGGTACTCCATATGAAGTTCACATGTAATATAATTTATTTTATTTATTTTCTAGTTTATTGGTTTGAGCATTAAAAAGGTTTGAGTGTTTAAAAATACTGCATTAAAAATGTTAAAAATGATGAAATAATAACGACACTTAGGCTTTTAAATTTTACTTTTTGTCCTATTTTAGTACATCTCTACACTTTTAGCAAGAAAAGACCAGTTTTAAGCTCTAAAAATACTGAAGAATGTTTTTTTTTTTTCTTTTTCAACATGAAAGCGACACACACCATCTAAATAGTCCCAAATTTAAATTTAATGACAGGAAAACATCTTACATTTTAATTTACAAGAAAGAGAGTTATTAATTTAAAATATTTTATTTGCAAAAAAAAAAAAAAGGAAAACGACATGGTTGGTTATCATTTTATAATTTACTAGACTTTATCTCACATCATGTGCTTTTTAAATCAATTTATATGTTTACTCTGACATTTGTCACCACATGGACACCGTACTTATTATTATTATTATTATTATTATAAGTATTAGTATTAGTATTATGATTATTATTATTATTATTATTATTAGCATTATTATGACAATACATGTGCAGATTGAAAGATATCCTCAAGGTCAGGACAGCTTATTGCAAACTCAAATGGTAACCATGGCAACCACAAATAAATCAAACCATGAGTGGTGGAAAAAAAAAACTCACTTTCTAAACTGACAGCAGGAAAATAAAATAAAATACAATAGAATAAAATAAAATAAAAAAAAAAAAAAAAGCGTCCTCCAGGTTAGTGTGATGTTTCACAGCAGTGAATCAGCATCACAGCAAACACACACACACACACACACACACACACACGCACACACACACACACACACACACACACACAGTGACTATTTAATCTGCTTTGCATCGACCGACACAGTCGTGCCCAGAAACAGTCCAGAGGGGAATAAGACTGCTGGAGCGAGAGAGAGCGTCCAAATGTCACTGTTTTCATCTTCATGTAAAATTTCTCCTGCAGAGGTCAGGCTGTGTGTGTGTGTGTGTGTGTGTGTGTGTGTGTGTGTGTGTGTGTGTGTGTGTGTGTGTGTGTGTGTGTGTGTGTGTGTGTGTGTGTGTGTGAGGAGAAAACACCACCATCACTCCCTCGATCTGAAGCTTCCTGCAGACCTCCTGTCTCGTCCTCGGCCTTTAAATGATGAACTTCCTGGAGAGAAAAACAAAGGAAGTCTTAAACGTACACCAGCGAGCAGCGGAGCATCGTCTCCGAGGCTCCGAGGCCAGAAGAAGACCTAAACCTCCCACACGGGACGGGACGGCCGTCTGAAATACTGCAGCACCACCGAGTGGACGATCAGGAGCCTGACAGGCCGGCTGAGCGCACCACTAAAGATGCAATTCATAGTGTTTTAAAGGCCAAACACAAAGAAATCAAACACAAAATGATGATTTTGTGTTTAAATGAACACAGACGTGAACTAGATGAGTTACCAAAACTAAACCATTCATCTCATTTATCAGTAGTACGTCCATGTGTGCGTACAAGGAGTTCGACCTGACGTTACAGGAACAGGAAGTCAGTAACGTTACTTTAACATGAAGCTGAATTAGCTGCAGCCTTTAGCCGCACTTAGCATCTATTAGCACCATCCAACATGGCCGCCTGTCTCCTGCTCTCCTGATAATAACGTTCCCTCCATGACAGAAGCCAACGAAGCCGTCGGCTCATCCAGGTGTTGCAGGAAGGTGAAGGCAGCAGCTTCATGGTGAACTCCTCTTCCTCTCTGAGCCTCCTGCTGGACTCTGACTCTGTCTCACTGCCTCCTCTCTGTCAGACTGTCTGAGGAGTTCCTCCTCCTCCTCCTCCTCCTCTGGTCAGGTCGCTCTGCACTGAACACACTGGACGCTGGAACACAAACTTCTCCTGCAGGACTTTCCTCCACTGAATCAGACGTTTTGTAGAGCAGCCAATAGGGACGCTCGCTCTCTCTGAGGGGAGCTGTGATTGGACGAAGCCTCCTGTCACCGGGTAGATTTACTAAAACCTGACAGGAGCACGAGGCCAGTTTTCTCCCTGAATACCTGAACTACAGCATGACGAAGGGCATTATTATGATATATCCTTATTATATTTACTCAAAGACACCTTGTTTGTCCATTTTAACAGACCCAAGGTGAATCTATGTAAACTAATAAAGGAACAGGTCTCCTAAAAGCTGTGGAGACAAAATATTAAGTGATTTTTTTAGCTTTTCTTCGTCTCAAGCTTGAAATAAAACACTGAAACTGATTTTTACTCCCGTTTTATTTGCAAAATGTCCATTCAGCTCGTCATATTCAACATTTATCACTTCAGTGGGACATATAATAATCATATTATTTGATTTGATCGCTGCAAAGATTAACTGGACAAAAGTATTAATTCATAAAAACCTGAGACTGAATTTAAGATCATTTAGTTATAGTTAGTTGAACATTTAAAATGAAGTCATTGTAAGACTTGTAATCAGGATATAAGGTTATGGGCATCATTAATAATCCATAATTCATCTGTTATTTGTTTCGAAACCAAAACTGAAAAACCAAAATCAGTGTTTTGGTTCTTTTGTCATTGGATTGAAGAATGAAAAGGTTTTTTTTTTTTTATCTCCAAACCAAAACAGGAAGTGTTTTCTAATTTATTTTATTTTACTCTCATTTGTATATTTGTATGTAGCTTCCTTTTTCTGTTTTTGCTCATAAACTCTATTCTCCTCCTACAGTGATCCTGTGAACTGAAGTGATGAGTGGAGGTAATATGTCCAGTATAAACGTTCGTCATCACAGCGATCAGACGATAATCAATGATTAAGTACTGCACTTAAAGTTTTAAAGCCAGTATTTTATTTGATTAGTTCGTACAAAACGTTTTGGGATTTCTTCAACTACGCAGCCACGAAACTCTCCTCAAAGCCCCCAGACTCCATTGACAAAAACAGTGATTTTTACCTCACGGGACATGCGACTTTTTGCGAACTAGCCCTTTAAAACACCAGTGTCACACAGTAATTAGGGTCATTATAGAATAGAATAGAATAGAACGCCTTTATTGTCATTATACAATGTACAGTGAGATAGGAGCGATCAGTTAACTATTGAGACAGCGAGCTAAAATGACTGTTTTTGTCAATGGAGTCTGGTGTGAAAATGCTGGAATGAACCTGGTGGTTTGTAGCAGATTCAGATTATTACTACATTGATCATCAACAAATCAATGATGTATTTCAGTCTCTAAAGTCCATGTCAGTGTGTCCTGTTAAACTGCCTGCAATATTCACTTTGGGGCTCTCCTAAAGGGGGCGGGGCCGAGGACACACCACCTGACACAGGTACAGGAAGTGACTCTGAGGTGGAGCATGGAAGTCAGTGAGGAAATGAGGCGACTTCTCTCCTGATTTATCAGCTCAGTGAACAGTTTCTGCTTTCAGTCTCTAGTTTACTGTCTTCTTCAGCACAGCAGGACGTTCATGTAGTAAATTATGGTCCATTTAAAGGAAGATACACCAGGAAGAGGAGGGAGGGGCTTTAGGGAGGGGCTTCCTGCTCACTAACCAATCAGAGGAGGGCGTTGAGGCATTACCATCACTTGTGGCTCCAAAAAACCAAGATGGCGACGACCGAAAAGCCAAACGTGAGGCTTCAAAGTGGCGGTTCACTACACTTAAACACAGTCTATGAAATGAACCCCCTCTGGAAGTAAGAATAAAAACTCCAGACTGATAATGACGTGTTCCTCTGGTTCCTCTGGTGGTCTGGGAGGCTGAAATAAGTGAACGTGTGAGTAGAAATGCTGCTGTTTCTGTTTCCCCTCCCTCCTCACACACATCTGTCCTCTATCAGCCCGCTGAAGACACTTTGTCCCAAAACCAGCGCTCCCTTTGTTCTCTGTCTTTTTGTGAATTATTTTTTAAGTGAGGTGAGACGAGGCCGGGGATTACCGCGGCACTAAACACTCACCAGCCGGGAGTTAATGAACGAATGAATGTAACAGAAACCAGAAACGGTGAAGCGTGTTTGTCGGTGGATCCATGACATGACGGCAGGAAGTGATGCTCTTACAGTGACCACAGTGTTCAGTGTTAAGCTCCTCCTGCAGCGCCCATGTGTCGCCTCTCGTGTGAATTTCGGGTTATCGAGATGAGCTTAAACTCTTTTTATATCTCAGTTTAGTTTGTATTCTAATAGAAGCTGGTAGTTTTGAGTTAATGTGTCCGTGTGGCGGCGGCGGGGGGGAAGCTGGGGGCCACGCTAACACCTCCCGGCCTCCTTGGAGGGGCTTTTGACGAGGGAAAGTGAAGGAGGAAAGTTCTCCTGTGTGCTGGATTTGGCCGTGCAGGATGCTGCATATGCTGTGGTGGATTACACTGATCCAACTTAATGCCTAAGACCATGCAATCATTCATAACTACAGGAGCTGCTGAGGGCACAGCCGTGGATGCTGCCGGCACCATCTGCCGCTGTGGGGGGGATTAACTTCGAGGAAGATGGGGAAAGGTGGGGGTGGGAGGAGCGGAGGGACGTGCAGACCCTGAGCTGTCGACCACGGACTCTAAGGAACGTTTCACCAAACATCCCACTCAGGGTTTTTAAAGGATGGCAGCTAATGAAAACCAGCTGCTCACTCTCTCTTCAAACCACCAGACTCTATTGACAAAAACAATAATTTTACACGGGGGTTGCTGGTTTACCGCTGTCTCAGTCAGGTAGCTTGTTTGTGTCGATATGTGACTGTGGTGTTTTAAAGGGTCACTTCAGATCCAAAACAATATTTCTGTAACACACAACAACACACACACACTGACTGATGGAGGCAGCAGCTCCTGTGTCTTGTTCTCTAAAATCCTTGTTTTAGTGAATGTAGTCTGGTGTGTGTGCTGTTTGTGGTTAAACCAAAAGGATCTTCCAGGTCTCTCTCTGTAGGGATCCTTTCCATGATGCTGTCACACACTTAGAATAACACTCTGAGCCTGTCAGTGGATCAAACAAGCTCTTTTAGTGGACCTACTGTGATCTACTGGACCGGTTCCAACACTTTTACTACCTACCAGTACTTTTAAACCCAAAATGTGTATACCAGAGTTATCTTTTAAAACTGGGGGTTTTACTTGCAGTCCAACTGAGAAGGTTGGCACGTTGCTTTTCAAGATTTTTGCCAATGTGATAAAAAAAAAGATGCTGTAAGTGATTATTTTTCTGATTATTTGGAGAAACTGAGAAAGTGTCTCATTCTGTTGGCTCCCAGGATCACAGTGGGATACATGTGCCTCCATATTTGTGCACTTTGGCCTCAGAAATGAGACGATAAACACTAAACTGTTTGTCTTCTGTCTCCACAGAGAGTCGAAGCCCTGCCCTCCGATCATCAGGAGAGTCGATCCGCCCGCAGGAATCTCCTCCATCAGGACGCAAACACAAAAAAAAACTGCTGCTGCACAAACAAACTAAAAAACAGCATCCGCCGCCCTTTTTTGGAACTCTGTGCCTTCAACCAGACTTCACCAGTGATACTTCTAAAGCGTTTCTATTGCTTTTCTTTTTCTTTTTTTGTTTTGCTTTCTGTTGTTTTTCTGTCTTTGGAGCAGGACTCAGAGGATTTACCCGCCTGATGTAGGAGGGCCTGGGATCGTGCTGCTGCTGCTCTCACACGTTCGTCTCTCTGGAGAAAAAAAACAAAGAAACAAAAATAAAAAAAAAAACACCAGGACATGCAAAGTTTGATCAGTTCAACGTCCTACTGTGTTCTTTTTTTCTACAAATTGTGTCAGTGATTTACTTCGTATCAGAAGAAATCCCTCGCTGTGCAATATCAGTCGATATTTATGTGAAGTTGTCATGTGGATGTAGACTTTGGATGAACTTTTTGGTTTATTTTTGTAATGATGTTTTCCTGATTTCTATTTTTCTAAACTGATAATGTTGTAAAGACGGATGAGGGGAGGGGAAAAAAAACAAAAAAATCACATTTTAAGGGAGAGACGACGTTTTTCGGTTGTTGCTGAAGAAGATTTGTCCGAGTTTAGTTTTCCTCAACTGCATCCCGTCCTGCTCTGAGCGTGCAGGGCCGAAGCCATAGCCTATCTCAGAAAACAGCGCACCGGGCGTTTTAAACACACCGGTGTCCCTCACAGCGCGATGCATTCAGGGTCTCGCAGTCTGAGGCCGACACCACGGGCTCCTCTCGTCAGCTCGTCTTAGCTGTTGGATTCTCGGAGCCGTGTTCTGGTTTCTACTGTATGTTCAGGGGCTTGAATCTGAAGTAATTAGTATTCTCTACCTTTGTGTGGCCTGTTCTTCTTGCTGTTATTTTGTACTTCCTCCTACATATCAATCAAGCAACTATAAGTGGCATGAGTACGTGTGTCGTTGAGAACAATGAATGAGTGTGTTTGCCAGAATGGGGGAGAATACTGTGAAGTCTCAAATACGAGCAGAGAAAGGCCAGTTCACCTCTGATAACCAGGTCTGACGAGAACAAGTCGCAGCTGAAACACCAAACCAGCGTCCGGTGGTACAAAGCATCTTATCTTATCATCTTATTCTGCAGTTTAAAGTGTGACTCTGTTGTTTTTAACCCTGTTTCTACATATCCTGGGGTCTGAATGACTGCTAGCTGCTAAAAGTGTATATATAATCTAAGCTTTTGCACTTTTGGGGAAGTTCAAACTTAAAACTGGGCCCTATTCGTACATATTTTTGTGGTATTTCAGCCACTGACAGGCTCAGAGTGTTATTCTAAGTGTGTGACAGCATCATGGAAAGGATCCCTACAGAGAGAGACCTGGAAGATCCTTTTGGTTTAACCACAAACAGCACACACACCAGACTACATTCACTAAAACAGTGATTTTAGAGAACAGGACACAGGAGCTGCTGCCTCCATCAGTCAGTGTGTTTGTGTTATTGTGTGACTTTGGTGTTTTAAAGGGTTAGTTCAGATCTAAACAGACCCTTTAAAATACCAAATGTAACACACAGCTCTATCCTATCTTATATCATGTTTTATTCAGTCCCATACTGCTCTCTTCAAACACACCAGACTCCATTCACAAACACAGTAATTTTACCTCAAACAAACTAACTCCAGCTGATCTACTGGACCAATTCCAACACTTTTTCTATCTACCAGTTATTTAGACACCAGGATGTGTACAAATAGAGCCCAAGTGTAAAAATGGTGGAATTACCCTTTTAAGATACCTAATGAGTTAAAGTAATAAGAGCATATTGGAACGGACCGACCTGGAAAAACACAAATAAACTGAAACTAAAACATTTACGTTTCTCAACTGATTTCAGCAAGTCGTTTTCATACTTCATGATCTACAGCGAGTAGAAATAAGATATATAGATATATTTTTTTAAACTTTTGAGCTGCAAACATCCAAAGTGTCTCTCAGTTTCCACTAATTTGTTCACAAATCAATCCACAAAAGAGCTCTCAACCACACCTCATGAGATTCTTTCCAAAGGTCAAGAATTAATATTCATGCTTCATGTTCTCATTATTTTCTAGAAAATGTGTTAATTTGTTTGTTTTTTGGTGGAAACTCAGATGAAAATGCAGCATTAAACCATTTTAGTCTTGATTTGCTCCATGTTTTGAGCCACATTGATTAGAGTGACCAAGTCCAGATTTATTGGATTTACTGCTTTAAACCTCACCAACTCTTATATATATACTTCTATACTTATTTGAAATCACCTGTGGATGTTTGCAGGTCAGGAATCTTCTCATCTTCAGTCCCTTTAATGAATTCTATCAAATTTGTGCCTTTTTAGCTGATGTTAGCTCGCTAGTAGCTATTGATCAGTAAACTAGTGAGAAAACAACAGAAACGCGATTTTAATTCTTCTGATCTGATCTAAAAGTGGAAAACTGTTGTGTTTCTCTAAGCTGCAAGTTATGACATTCAAATTTCTGTAGCTGTTTCACAATAAAAGTCTTTTTAAGGGAAGTGAAGGGAGGATTTGTTTGAGCGCAGACCGAGGCCACTATTTGAGAATTCACAGTAATTCCTGTTTTATTGTTTCAATCCTGTTTTCTGCCGTTGTGAAATGTGTTCTGTGTATCCTTGAAGCTGCTATCCCTGTACTGTGTAGACCGGAGATGTCCAGCCTTATCCCTGAAGTCCTCCAAACATCCTCCATTAGCTCCACACACACACACACACACACACACACACACACACACTTCATCACCAACTCAGCTGAGACAGTTTGTGCCTTTCAGGGAATCATAATTTTTGCATTTGGGGACTGTTTTCATCCAGAAAAGACCTGTTTTTAAGAGGCTGAATCAGTTTAACCAAACAAAGATGGGAACTAAACCAGTCCAGAATATTTTATTAATACTTAACATTTATTATTGTTGGATCCGCTTTGTGGAAAGAAACCAGCATTAAGCACATGTAAGGAAGTCCTCCAGTACAAGTTAGAGACTTTAGTTGAGTATTTCCAAAGTCCCACTTCCTGCTCAGGTGTCAGAGCAGCTTTATTTTGGTGGATTCATGTTCATGTTCCAAAGTGCATTGTGCAGAATAATGGGACCTCACGGTGAACCGGTGAACCGGTGAACCGGTGACACAGAAACCTGCTGGTTTTTAAACTCTGACTGTTCCGGATGAAAAACACGCTCGTAATGAAAAACTACGATCCCATCAGAGGCACAAACGGGAGCTCGAGGTCCACAAAGTAGTTTCTGTTCCACCTTTCTGACGTCTTTAAGCATTTCTCGAGGAGTGACCGTTTGTAGGCGAACCTGCAAAGTGCAGAACTTTTATTTCTGTTTTGAATCCAAATGCATGATTTTGACCGAGCCCAGCCCCGCACTCATGTCCCCCCAGCGGGGACGTCGTGTCCTGCCAACAGTAGTGGAGGTAGTTTCCTTCTGTGTGGACTTTGCTGCCTGTGAGTGTGAATCACCCGTGAAGCTGCCTCCGTCCATCAAGTACCTTCACCGACTCCGTCCCCCAAAACAACGCTGCCAAATTGGTCTGAAGAAGCCAAACTTTTTTCTGACGTTCTCTGTGTATAAGTGGTTTAAGTGTATCACATGTTAAACCTCATCCCGTTAATGTTACATTGTGTTTTTAACAAAAAGAATCCTGTTTGTTAAATTGTTAATAATATATGCAGAAGAGTTATGAAATAAACTGAAACAAACTCAGATGCTGAAGGCTGCTTGTCTTTGTGTGATGAGACCAAGAACTAGATCCACTTTAAAGGAGATCTATCCCTATTATTTATTATCTATTGGTCCCTGGTGACGTCAGTGTGTGCAGAACATGTTTAATCTACTGACTGAGGCTAATTTGATCAGATTACAACAAAACTAAACACGTTTTATTCAAATAAAATGATTCTTTTTTAGGGAACAGCTCTTTGGATGATTTATTTTTTAAAAAATAAATATGCATCAATATAAAAACCTCATCAATCAGACCTTTAAACCGGCTCATATTTATTACATACATGTATTAGATTGTTCATATCAAGCTGGACACAGTCAGGGAAATGTGCAAACACTGTTATAATGATAATAATAATAATAATAATAATAATAATAATAATAATAATAATGATAAATTACATTTACACTATTGAGGTGATTAAATCAACGCCGAGGGAGAAAAAGAGATTTTAAATTCTTTTACATTTAATTTCTGGAGGCATCTTGAAGCACTGAGCCAACAGATAAATATATAATATAAAATATAATATAATGATGATGAAGTACATGTCCAGGCTGTTATTATTATTCTAGTTTCTGTCTTTTTAACATGAAGATGATCATTAAATGGAGTAAAGAGCTGAACAGCAGCTGCTTCATGGCTGGTGTCTGATTTGATCCACTAGATGGAGTCAGTGGCTTATTGACACTAGAAATGATTATTATTACTGTGATGTTGATGACTTGGTGCATCTTTGCTCCTCTCAAAGCTCAAAAACATGTTTATCTTCACGTCCACAGCTTCTTCTTCTTCTGAAGGAGAATAAAGCTCATCGAGTTGGTGCAAAATAATTCACTGTCAGTGCAATTAAATCACAATTTCTACATCATTTAATCACAAACTGAATTCAGTGAAACTTAAATACTTATTTCACATGTTTGAATGTGTTTGAATACATGAAGACCATTTTTAGGACAGAAAAAGGTTTTGCCTGTAAAAGAAAAAATAGGATTAAAACTAGAAAAACTATTATGTGAAGCATCAGTATGAACACAATCTGTTTGTTTCTGTTCTGTGCACAATATGTTACATCCACTTTATGTGCAACAAGTACAGAAATTTAATAAATACTTAAAGTCAATAAACTAATACAAAGGTAGGATAAGATAGATAAGTAATAATAACAGATATAAAGTGATGTGAGCAGGCTGTGCATTAATGTAGGGACTGTATATATATAAATATATAAATATTATTTAGGTAAATTAGATTTAAATACATCAGCAGGTTGAGGCAGTGCAGCAGAATAGAGAAGTACAGTGGCAGTAAATCTAAATATATATATTATATTATATCAATTATATAAATTAATATTTCTACACGTTTCTGTGTTTAAATGTTTGTTTTCAGGTGTTTTTACAGGTTTTGTGCCATCAGGCTGTTTTAGTGGGACAGTAAACTACAGGAAACTACAAAAGAAGCAGAGTTAACTACAGAATGGTCACACATGAGGAAGTGACGTCACGGAGAGAGGAAAAACAAAACGTGTCTCCGCCCAGCAGAGCCAGCTGGTGGTCCTCAAACACGTCCGCAGACAGAGTGTAAATCAGCCCGCCGGTCGCTCGTCAGTCATCAGTTTTTCTTCAGGACAAACTAGACTGAGACAAGATGAGCGGAAGAGGCAAAGGAGGAAAGGGACTCGGTAAAGGAGGCGCCAAGCGCCACCGGAAAGTCCTCCGTGATAACATCCAGGGAATCACCAAGCCCGCCATCCGCCGTCTGGCTCGCCGCGGCGGAGTCAAGCGTATCTCGGGTCTGATCTACGAGGAGACCCGCGGTGTGCTCAAGGTCTTCCTGGAGAACGTCATCCGGGACGCCGTCACCTACACCGAGCACGCCAAGAGGAAGACGGTCACCGCCATGGACGTGGTGTACGCCCTCAAGAGGCAGGGCCGAACCCTGTACGGCTTCGGAGGTTAAACCAGACCCTCATCCAGTCCACACTCACTCTAACGGCTCTTTTCAGAGCCACCAAACCACCTAAAGACTCTTTATTCCTCTTAGTTTATTGTATTAACGTTGATATAACTGAACACATGGATCAAGTCCTTCTCTTTACAGACTCCATCACAGTCCTGAAGTTCAGATTCTGTATAAACCACTTTAGTAACTGAAGCTCTTTATATTCTACAAACTGCTTCACTACAGTGAGGAGATAATAACTAATAATAATAATAATAATAATAATAATAATGGAGCTCAGAAACATTACTAACATCTGGTTGTGTTCAGTCTCTCAGAATAAAACCTTTAACTGGTTTAAAGTCTTCTATCTTTATCTCATTGTGCAGGAGTCTAGGTGCGTATCCTAGGTGATGATGATGATGATGGTATTGATCAGGACTTTTCTTCTTTAATCAGAATAAATCTCCAGACTGTTTAGACATAAATGTACTTTTCTTTTTCCAGGGGTGGAAACAAAGTGTCCCAAATGTCAAAGGTAAGAGTCCAAAGATAAGATCTTTAGGAGGCAGACAGTGAGGATCAGATATATAGATGTTATTTATTTATTTTCTTTCTTTAAGTGTTTGCTTTATGTCTCTTGAGCTGCTGTAACAGTGAACTGTGGGATCAATAGTTAATCTTATCTTATATATCTATTCAATAATCATGTGTGACAGACGTCGTTCTTATGTTCAGTGCTGCTCTAATAATAATAATAATAATAATAATTAAACTTCTCATATTACACATTTGGTTTTTCACATGTTGTCATTGACTCCCACTGAATACATGATCAGCTTCAGCAGTAGATCAGTTGAAGGGATCCAGTAAAGTCTTCATTTTCACTTTAATGACCAATAAAAGAGACTCAGAACAAACCACACGATGAGGACAGAAGACCGCCAAGAGCCCCAAGAAGTGAACAGACCACCTGGTCTTGATGCACCACGGCTCTTTTCAGAGCCACACTCCCAGAACAAGAGCTTGTTTTCTGGATTCAGTGTTATGTGAGTGTGGGTCCATTTTAAAACCAGTTAAGTTTCCATTAAGATTATTATGACAGTATTACAGACACTATCTCTGGTGCCTCCAACATTTGGACTGTAATTATGTCACTTTTCCTTTAGCTGCAGCTCCGGTTTATCTCTGTTTTATTTTATATTTTACCTTTATTTAACCAGGAAGTCCCACTGAGATCAGAAATCTGTTTTACAAGGGAGACCTGGCCGAGGTAGCAGATTGACACCTATTGAAGGACAGTGGTCTCTCAAGAACAACATTCCTCCATCACTGCATTAGGGTGGAGTCAGTGGAGACTCGTTAAACAAACTAAAATCACCTGAATACATTTCAGCTGCTCTGGAGGCCGTCAGTGATGAAGCACCTTAAACAGTGAGAGTTAATGGAGGACATAAAGTGATTACAGGGGATGGAGAGCAGGAGGAAGAAAATATAGTTTTATGAGGAAGAGTGTAGATTAAATATAATATAATATAATATAATATAATATAATATAATATAATGAGCTAATTTATCCATTTGTATATAAATGTTAATGTAAAAATGTCTTTCAATAAAACTATTAACACAGGAACTTTCTTTAAATATGATAAAAAGATAAATACATGCATTTCTTCTTCTTTCACAGCCTGCTCACCTGCTCCAGCACACCTGGATCAGGACCTGCACGTTTTATCTTATATGTATTAATGCTCTTAACTTTTATGCTTGTTGTTTAGTTTTAACATAAATATCCTGAAACAGTTTGATATAAAATAAGTATTTTCAAATGTATTTATTAATTAATGATGATGATAATAGATACAGATAAATCACATGGAACAATCTTAACTAAATAAAGTGTTGTTTTATTTGTAAGAAATAGATTTGTTTTTAAAAAGTATTGCAATATAAATAATATAATAAGTAAACATATAAATTTTAAACTGGAGAAACTAGAGATCAGAGGAGAAACAATATAATATAATATAACTAGATAGATCTTTAAGTTAAAAACTAAAGTTACTGTTAAATAGTCAGCAGCTAGATGCTGTTAATACTGAAATATTCCCCTCTGTGGTTAATTATTCTGTTGACAGGAAGGTGAGCTGCTGTGTCACGTGTTTGTATCGGACCAATCAGAGCGGCCCCCGCTCCGCCCGGCCTATATAAAGCAGAGGCGGACTGCGGAGACACAAGTTGTTGAGTCGAGACTCATCAGAAAGTTAGAGACGATGGCCCGAACCAAGCAGACCGCCCGTAAGTCCACCGGAGGAAAAGCTCCCAGGAAGCAGCTGGCCACCAAGGCCGCCCGCAAGAGCGCCCCGGCCACCGGCGGAGTGAAGAAGCCTCACCGCTACAGGCCCGGCACGGTGGCCCTCAGGGAGATCCGCCGCTACCAGAAGTCCACCGAGCTGCTCATCCGCAAGCTGCCCTTCCAGCGCCTGGTCCGCGAGATCGCTCAGGACTTCAAGACCGACCTGCGCTTCCAGAGCTCGGCCGTCATGGCTCTGCAGGAGGCCAGCGAGGCTTACCTGGTCGGACTCTTCGAGGACACCAACCTGTGCGCCATCCACGCCAAGAGGGTCACCATCATGCCCAAAGACATCCAGCTGGCCCGCCGCATCCGCGGAGAGAGAGCTTAGACTGACTCCCGGAAACACAACAGGAACCACAACCACAACAACAAAGGCTCTTTTAAGAGCCACAAACATCCTTTTAAAGAGCTGAGTTCACTTAATACAGTTTTCATGCTGTTTATACTAAATATTTTATAATTTAACACAAGAATCTTCTATTAATGTGACAACATGACTCAGGATGTGTGAACAGCTGCAGCATCACACTGATCTCTCTTAATAAATGAGCACTTTAATCAGGTTTTATTTTTATTAAATGAATTCTTACAGGTAAAGTCTTAGTAACAGCAGGTCTGTGTCTGGACAACATGATGTGAACTCACTTGTTAGATTATTAATGTCACCATGTTTTTATTAAACTGTGTTTACCAGGTAGGTTCTTCTATAATGTAACTAAACATGTGAATTCTAATATTTTAAACCTGCAGCACTGGACAGCTGTGATAACTTTTATTATTATTTTATTCCAGTGTGAACTTCCTGCTCCAACAGTCTGTTAGACTGAGTTCACCTCAGACAGTTTCTATGGTAGTTAAAGTGGGAATAACGTGAATTAATTATATGAATTACAGAATGTAGCACTGTTCCTTTTACATGGAAATACAATATAAAATAATTACACTAACATTAACTTGTGGCTTTGAACAGACAGGAATTTATAATATTCTAGTTAACATGAATTAATTATTAATTATACAAATGTTCTTTTTACATGAAAATACTACTAAGTAGTACTAATACTTTTTTTTTTAAAGTGAGAAATTCACTCATTGTTTCTAGTTAATTCACATTTTTGTCCACTACAGAGGAAAAACTATCATATCAGCATAAAGTGTGTAGTTAAGTTCATTTCATTTAATTATTTTAAGCTAAAAACAAAAATAATTTAGTTAATAAAATCACATTTTATGTTGTTTTATAGAAATAAGCTTAAAAGATTAAAACACAATGGTGAATATTGTTTAAAAAGGAACCTTTATGTGGAACAAATGTTGTGACCTTGTTGGGGTCAGGTAATATTTTTTAGATGCACTAAAGCAGAAGCACGTGGAGCAGCGCACCTGTTGATACTGAGTCCATAAGAGGAGCCATGTTTCTGTTTCCACCTTTATCCGACCAGTGAGGTGTGAAACGGGCCTTTTACTTTGTGCTGTGTGTGTTTATTATGTAGTTCTTGAATTTGTGCTCTGACTTATATATATTTAGTTATTCAGTTCTCACGGCATTGACAGCACTGTCATTTAGAATAAATGTAAGAAAAAGAACACCTTGTCGTCCGTAGTTAGACTGGACGGCTGTGATGAGTGGATCAATAAAGAGGAGGACTTCATCCATATGTGCAGAGATTCTAATGAAGCTCAGTTATATAAACATTAATACAATAAACTAAGAGGAATAAAGAGTCTTTAAGTGGTTTGGTGGCCCTTAAAAGAGCCGTTAGAGTGAGTGTGGACTGGATGAGGGTCTGGTTTAACCTCCGAAGCCGTACAGGGTTCGGCCCTGCCTCTTGAGGGCGTACACCACGTCCATGGCGGTGACCGTCTTCCTCTTGGCGTGCTCGGTGTAGGTGACGGCGTCCCGGATGACGTTCTCCAGGAAGACCTTGAGCACACCGCGGGTCTCCTCGTAGATCAGACCCGAGATACGCTTGACTCCGCCGCGGCGAGCCAGACGGCGGATGGCGGGCTTGGTGATTCCCTGGATGTTATCACGGAGGACTTTCCGGTGGCGCTTGGCGCCTCCTTTACCGAGTCCCTTTCCTCCTTTGCCTCTTCCGCTCATCTTGTCTCAGTCTAGTTTGTCCTGAAGAAAAACTGATGACTGACGAGCGACCGGCGGGCTGATTTATACTCTGTCTGCGGACGTGTTTGAGGACCACCAGCTGGCTCTGCTGGGCGGAGACACGTTCTAACAATAGTGTCTGTGACGTCACTTCCTCATGTAACATTAAATAATTCAAATTCTATCAAACTTTAATAATAATATAATACATGTTGTTAATTATAATATACTGCAGTATAAATAATTATAATATACTTACATGTGAGTATTACTACGTGTGTCTCTACACAGTATACTTTTCTATTATATAAATCTATGCATACCATATTAGTTTATATGTATATAAACTATGGTATATAAATATAATAATAATATAAACCATATACATGTATATAGTTTATATATGTCATTACTTACCTGTATTGTAATTATTATATTTTATTTATTATTTGATGACTGTAGGACCTTACATATATCCTCCACAAATGAAAATATATATTATTATATAGGAAGTAATATAACTACAATCACACACACACACACACACACACACACACACACACACACACACACACACACACACACACACACACAAATGATATATGCATACAGAAACATGTATATAAACACTGTAGTGCAGTTGTTGAACAGATTAAATAAATAAATCAAATCAAAGACGTTACACAGTATAAAATAAGTACAGCACTGCCCACAGCTGCTTCCCCACCATTGTTGTGAATGTGAGAATAAATAATAAACCTGTAAAGTATTAATGACTCTGCTCCCTCCCACCTGTTTGCTCCTTAACCCAGAAGAACCCACACACTTTTGAATTATTCTGGAAATGTCCCTTTACAGCTTTTATCCTTTAACTTCCTGGTGCAGTCATGTGACCTTTTCCAACATGGAGGTTTGTCTGATGAACACCTGAGACACAACCGGCTGGTTTTAAAGTGTTTGTCATTTAAAGGTGAGTTTCAAACTACTAATCCAGTCCCAGATTATATTCACCTGTCCTGGCTGTAGTTTAGGGAAAGTTGATATGAAATACTGATGTGATGTTTAGTATTTCAGGTGTCGGACAGTCAGTGTAGGATCTAAAATCAGTTCAGACATGAGCTCCCTGTGGGCTCAGTAGTCTGATTCATAGCCCCTATAGGTTCAATGTTAACCACATGTTGGCTTTAATGATTTGAATGATTGATTACTATAATAATAAATAATATTGGGAAGCTGCTCGTTAGGAGGAAGTGTGTGGCTCTTAGAAGAGCCGTTGGGTTTGTGTTGATCAGGATCAGGTCAGTTTACTTGGAGCTGGTGTACTTGGTGACAGCCTTGGTGCCCTCAGACACGGCGTGCTTGGCCAGCTCACCGGGCAGCAGCAGGCGGACGGCGGTCTGGATCTCCCTGGAGGTGATGGTGGAGCGCTTGTTGTAGTGAGCCAGACGGGAGGCCTCACCGGCGATGCGCTCGAAGATGTCGCTGACGAACGAGTTCATGATCAGCATGGCCTTGGAGGAGATACCGGTGTCGGGGTGCACCTGCTTCAGCACCTTGTACACGTAGATGGCGTAACTCTCCTTCCTGGTCCTCCTCTTCTTCTTGCCGGTCTTGGTCACCTTGGACACGGCCTTCTTGGAGCCTTTCTTCGGGGCTTTCACGGTCTCAGGCATGATGATCACAACTGAAGTTATCAGATACGAATACCCCTCTTGCGGACGGGACCCTTATTTTGTATGTGCTCTATGCAAATGAGTCTGTGCTGTTGCTCGCACAGGATTGGCTGAAGCACGGGTGTGGAGAGGATGAGCAGCACTGAGGTTTAGGTGGCGGAGAGTTAACGTGTGTTAACTACATTCATCCTAATTAATTTAAGAGCAATTACAATATGTGTCATTTTAACACATTAACATGTTAATTTCTGCACTGTGGTGTAATAAAATAAACCAGACAACATTCAGGTGGAGAGACAGACAGGGGACATTGATCAGAGAGATAGATTGGGCCTCTGATCCTTTATGTAAAGGCTAATTTTGACTCATTAACTCTTCATTTCAGTTTCCATCCAGATCAGATCAGATGCAAAAAAGTACATTAAACCTGCACTTGTAATTGCTGATATATTTTAAAGACTATATTCTACATTGTATGTGTAAGTTGTGTAATTTATTTACCTTCTGTGAGAGCAGTTTCCTAAGTGAGAAATGATTAAGTTACAGTAATTGATCATTGATAATTGATATCAGTGCTTTCTTATTTCTTCACTTCTTCTTTAACTTCACATCAGATTATGAAGCCGAGGAGTTTAATTTCTTCTTTCACTCTCTGAACTGATCTAAACTCTAAACTCTTCTGTCACCGTGTAGTTTGGGTCCTGAAGCCTTTTTCACATCAGACAGTAAAACACACCTGGTTTCTTCAGGTTTGTGGATCATTTCTCTCCAAATACAGAGATTATCCCACATAACTCGCCTCTTAATGGCACAACAATAAGTGTCTGAGCAGATATTTCATAGTCTGTATTCATTATAGTCAGACATCTGTAACTTTTAATGTGAGCTTCATCACTTTTCTTTAATAAAACAACACGTGACCCCGATAGAAAGAGTCTGGACTGATACTGTTACAGTTTAATGTGGAAACAGCTGTTAACCACATTCATTTTGACTACAAAGACAAATACAGCATATATACAGATATAGATATATAGATGCTGCATACGTCCAACATTAATAAACGTCAAAACACATTAAAAAGGGCAACCACACACACACACGAGCAGTAATCACTGAGAAGTTTGTGAAAAGTGAAAAGAGTTTGTTCTCAGGTGTAACCTGGATCAGGTCACCTGGCCAGCTGACCTGAGGGGCCTGATCGGGGTTAAAGCCCAAACATCAGGTGTTTTACAGACTTTTAGCAGGAGTTTGGAGGTGATTCTGCACTGGGAGCCATTAGGTGATTTCAGTGAGAACATGCTGATATGATTTTCAAAACTGAGACCAGCGGCCAGCTGTGTAAAATTAGACCTCGTCTTTGATCTAAATGTACTAACTTAGATACCTGGTAGTGCAATGCATTATGGGTGAGAGAAGACACTTCACAGAGGAGAAAAAATAGCGCATGTAACAGAGACACTTTTTAGGAATATCTTATCTATGTACTCAGATTATTTCAGTGTGAGTTAATGACATAAACACATCACAGCGAGGAGGTGGTTGAGGCTTCTGACTTCATCTCTGTATTTCATAGACTGCGATACCTGGAAAAAAAATACGTTTTGTGGCCTGATATCTGCTCCATCTTTTTCTTCAGTCTAAGTCTAAAGAGCGAAGATGACTTCTACTCTACGTACAGTCAGTGGAATCTGTTTGCATCCGGCCAGCAGGAGCATCTCCATCAGACTGAGTCCTCCTGCCCCACGAGACCAGGTCATCTCCTGCCTCATGGACCGAGTGCAGCATCCAGTGCAGCACCAGGTAGCAGCAGCAGCCATCACCATCTCCTTGTTGGCCTCCTCCATGTCCTCTGCCTCTGCTCAGCCTGACTTACTTTCTCCAGGGACCGTGGACGAGTTCGGGAAGTATGCGGTGGTGCAGGTGAGGATAATATCCCAGAGGACGAAGGTGCACTGGCTTATGTTGCTGCGGGAGGGGGAGGCGGAGGGGGAGGAGGAGGAGGAGAGCCTGTGCCCACTGTACCATCCACAGCTCTGTCCAGAGGCATGGCAGTGGAGGACACACCTACAGCAGCATCCTGGGCCTCACGGCGCCCTTTTATCTGATCTTATTAGTGCAATACGTCTGAGTCCTCTCTAACTCATGACCAGCAGAGCTCCGTCAGCTCTGGACACGCTACGCACACACAGCCTCCACCTTAGAGATAGGTCACTATCGTCCCTGCCCTCAATATCTATATAACACACGTGTATATATTTACACTACTCACTAAAAGTTAGGGATATTCAACTTTCAGGTGAAATATATGGAAAATGTAAAAAGTGAATGCTACAGTGATATTATATCATGAAAGTAGGGCATTTAAGTAGAAGCATGCAATGGTGATTTTATTCATCTTAAACAATTTATTGAAAGAAAATCTACCAACAGTGGTAGGTAAACCACAACAAAACATGTTCAGTGTCTCAATAAATTGGGATGTGGCCAAAGGACGTCCACTCCTCTCCTTTCTGTGACTCTTCCAGTCTCTGTATCACTGTTCCAACCTCCTGATGACACTCTGTGACCCTCTAAGCTCAGTGAACACCTCCGTCTGAGGACTTCCTGTTTGAAGCCTCCAGTGTTGAGGTGCTGCTGATCAACTGTTAGGTGTCGTCTTGGTCTCATGATGTCAGAATGTGAACAGCAGGATGAGGAGGACTGTTTAAATACCAATTCTAACTGAAGCAGGAAATGTATTGGTGGATTCATGGATCAAACCTGTTGTGAATGTTGCTGTTAAGCTTCTTGTTAGAGAACAGCAGCTGGTGCAGAAAGTACTGAGACACTGAACAGTTGGACATGTGCATTCAAAGGTTTAGAGAAGGTCACATTAAGTTCACCTGGAAAGGTTAGAATGCATTTTAGGTTCATCCTGAAACTTCACCTGAAAGCTGAATATCCCTAACTTTTAGTGAGTAGTGTAAATACAGGAGAGAAAACAGCTTTAACACCACAGATAAAACTTTGAAGTGGATAAATGAATGATGGAAAAAGGGACTTTTAGCTTATAGAACAAATAAAAGTAGAGTAAAAAGGCTACAATGCTCTTATGTATTAATCCAGATACACCCACTAACTAATTAACCATAATCCTGAATTCCTACATCGTTTCTTCTGAGCTGCTCTTTATGGAAAGTGACCTGAAATAATGCTGTTACGAATTGGTGCTATAGAAATAAAGATTGATAAATAAAGATCGACTAATTTGCTAAACAATGTTTGATAAATATTGAACTTTTACCATGTGAAGCAGCCTTATGTTGTCATTTAGTCTCTCTAAAAGGTTTTTTATCAGCAGTGCACACTGGACAGTAATACTCAATAAAGTCTCTTTCTTCATTTAATCTATATTAATACATCAGAATCGATTCGTTGATTTTGTCCATTATTGATCTTTATGTACAAAGTGACATTACTTGTGCTTAAATGTAGTAAACATTTACTACTTTATATATAATGTGATTTTCTTTCTGTGTTCTTGTTTGACTTTTTCAGATGAAGAGGTGTATGATGTCTGCTTTTCATTTTGTTTCACTTTTTTAAATTCATGTATGTAATTTAATGTAAATAACATATTTAATCCATCCATTTGTTGTCTCCGCGGAGATATTATACAATTAACATTTTGTGTTTCTGAGGGGTTTTTTTTCTGTTTAACTCAGACATCCAAGAGGAGTCTGTCTAAACACACTGTAGCTGCAATACAATTTGAATGTCGTCTTATTTTGAAAATCCCACACAAAGAAAAAAAGGCGCCTTCATTAATTCAGGAAGCAGAAACGAGCTCTTTTCTGATTGGTCGATCAGTCCGTCCAATGACGAGCAGCCGGGCTCCATATAAACGCGGATTCTGCTGCTAGAAGAACATATTCTTTGACTTTACCAAGAATAACTAAAGCAACATGTCTGGAAGAGGAAAGGGAGCAGGAAAGGCCAGAGCCAAGGCTAAGAGCCGCTCATCCCGTGCCGGGCTTCAGTTCCCGGTGGGCCGTGTCCACAGGCTGCTGAGGAAGGGCAACTACGCTCAGCGTGTGGGAGCCGGAGCTCCGGTCTACCTGGCGGCCGTGCTGGAGTACCTGACCGCTGAGATCCTGGAGCTGGCCGGAAACGCCGCCCGCGACAACAAGAAGACCCGTATCATCCCCCGTCACCTGCAGCTGGCCGTCCGCAACGACGAGGAGCTCAACAAGCTGCTGGGCGGAGTGACCATCGCTCAGGGCGGCGTGCTGCCCAACATCCAGGCGGTCCTGCTGCCCAAGAAGACCGACAAGGCCGCCAAGTCCAAGTAAACACCCGGGACCAGATCACACCAACACAAAGGCTCTTTTAAGAGCCACCCAACTACACTTAAAGAGAGAAATCCTATTACCAGTGGTTACTGAGGCTCGTACACATTACAACATTATAGTATGTCAGGTCATCAGAAGGGTTCTAGTGTAGTAACTGTACAATAACTTGGTTTCACGAATCAAGAATCTTTATTTCCTTTGTCATGTCCCACCACAACACTGATGCATACTCAAATGTTTAGAGCAATAAGTAGTGAAATAAAAGTTACATGTACTCAAGATGTTTATCATGTGCACCATAAGAACACTGAGCAATGAAATTCTTTGAATTTACTTTGCTCGTTTCCCTCCAGACAAAGAAAAATAAATTATAAATACAAAAATAAGGATATATGGATATAATATAATTTAAAAGGATAAATATAATGTGCAAAATAAACATTTACACTGTAATCCCTGTCATGGGACTGAAATGAACTGATTGCGACACTGAATAATTAAACTGACAGGAAATTCCTGTCTAATAGATGGATTTTAAAAACTTGTCATAAGTTTAACATTTTACTATGTTTAAAATATATACATGTACTTCACTTTATCAAAGAACATAAAAATATATAAAAACTAGTATAAAGTTGTAATAAATGTGATGTAGTTGAGGCTGAGTGTTGTGAAGGTGAATCCCACATTATAAAGACATAGAGGAGGATTTGCTCTGTAGAGACTGTGGAGGCTCTTAAAAGAGCCGTTGTTGCAGCAGGTGGTGGATGAAGGAACTACTTTACTTCTTGGCCTTCTTGGCTGCAGGTTTCTTAGCCGGAGCTTTCTTGGCTGGTACCTTCTTGACGGGCTTCTTGGGGCTCTTCTTGGGAGCAGCAGCCTTCTTGGGGCTCTTCTTGGCTGCTGCCGGCTTCTTAGCGGCCGCTGCTTTCTTGGCCGGTGCCTTCTTCGGGGACTTCTTGGGGGCAGCTGCTTTCTTGGCTGCGGGCTTCTTTGCTGCCGGTTTCTTGGCCGCTACTTTCTTGGCCGCGGGCTTCTTGACCTTAGCCGGAGCTTTCTTGGCCGCCGCCGCTTTCTTGACGGGCTTGGCGGCCTTGGGCTCCTTGGCCAGCTTGAAGGAGCCGGACGCCCCGGTCCCTTTGGTCTGAGTCAGGGTCCCTTTCCCCACCAGCTTGATGACGGCGCTGTTGATGCGCTTGTTGCTCTTGGCCACATCCACTCCTTTGGCGGCCAGAGCCTTCTTCAGCGCCGCCACCGAGAGCCCCTTCCGCTCCTTGGACGCGGCCACGGCGGTGACGATCAGCTTAGGGAGGGTGGGTCCGTCCTTCTTGGGCCGGGGAGCGGCCTTCTTCTTGGCGGCCTTAGCCGGAGCCTTAGCCGGGGCTTTGGCCGGAGCGGCCGCTGCTGCTGGAGCTTCTTCTGCCATGTTAGTGTGTGTTCGCTCTGCTGTGTTTGTCTCAGCGTGTCCGAGCTCAGAGCAGGAGGCGGGACTTATAAAGGACGTGAGAACCGTGGAGACTCAACGCTCAAAGCCGCTCCGCTGCTCGCCTCAAATGTGGCGACACTTGTGTTTTCTCTTCCTCATTTTAGGGATAAAATACACTCAGGATCAACGTTTTGGACCCCAATTCTTACCGCGTTGCTTAGAAAACGCTCTTCGCTTCAGACTCCGCTCATGTTGGGCCACATGGACTCATGTGTTTAACTCCACGGGGCTTCAAACCTCCGGAATACACCGTCACTTTGGACAACTCGCGGAGAGTTTTCTTCACATTTCTCCTGTAAAAGTGCTCAAAAGTTACTTGTATTCAATGTGACAGCGCTGCTGCTGTTAGCAAACACATGTGGCGATGGAATAAAGGTGAAATCTCCGCACTAATGTGTTTTATTTAGTCTGAACCAGACGGGTTTTCGCTGCAGGTAAACACAGGGACGCTGCCGGTGACTCCGGCCGTCAGACGGACTCCTGTCTCTGGTGGATCCGCTGGAAAACACTCGGATTCTTCGCTAAATGTCGGATTTGACATGAAGTGGATTTAAAACACAAGTTCACATGTCAGTAATTCTCTTATTTCCGGTGTAATTAAAGTACCATCTGTGTGCTGTGCTGCACAGAGACGTGGTTTGATCAGTCAGTCTGAGAGGAGATCTGCAGGGATCCTGTGATCCAGTTACTGTTGGCTGGGGATCATTTCTGTCTGCAGGTTTCCTGTGTTTAATGCAGCTTCTTCTAATAAAGATGTAATGATCCACTGTGTTTCTCAGCATCAGACTGAACTCAAATCAGAATTGATCCCCTAAAGACGTTCAGCTGTGATCCAGGAGGATCCCTCACTTTCCTCAGTGCTGCTTTCTCTCTGTTTTAAATCCAGAGAGAAACTGTGAGGTTAAACAGTTTGATCTGGGGAAAACTCTCTGTGACAGGAAGTGTTCAGAAACACTGAAGCTCACAATTACAGTGAAATAACGACTTGATCCTAAATCTACTGAATCCTCAAAGTGACTCCAGAGGTGGGAAGTAACTGAGTACATTTACTGAAGTACTTCAGGGACTTTTACTTTACTGCAGTTTCTTTTTTTTATTACTTAAACCTGCAGATGTGTAGTTTTCTCATCTGTTGTTCATTTGATCACAATAGATCTCTTTAGTTTCCTTCCACTGTCCCATGTGTGTCCAGCCTGAAGGATCCAGGTAATGACCTTAATCACCTTTAATCACTTTACAGATTATCACTGTCGTCCCTTCACGTCCACTCAAACGTTGGTAATGTGTCGTGACGACAGATTAAAGAGCGTCAACGGTCTGTTTGTCGGCAAAAAGCTTGATGTGGAAAGAAAAAGTAGATTCAGGCTGAGCTGAAGTCAGCCCACCTTAACTTTAACCTTAACTTTAACCTTAACCTTAACTTTAACCTTAACCTTAACCTTAACTTTAACCTTAACTTTAACTTTAAGTTTCACCTTAACTTTAACTTTAACTTCACTGAAAACATCTCCTCAGTTCTTCTCTTGGCTCTTAAATCGTTTCTCCTCTTGTGAGTTTCCACATCCATGGACAAGCTGTGGAAAGTGTGGAGAGTCTCAGGTTTCTTGGAGTCAGTGTCTCCACTCAGATGTCTCGGACTACCAACACCTCAAACCTGGTGAGGAAGAAGCTCAGCTCAGCAAAGACTCTTCTTCCTCAGAAAGCTGAGAAAGGCCAAACTCCCCCAAGGAGTTGAAGCTCAACTTCTACCGCAGCACCGTGGAGAGCGTCCTCACAAAGAGGGTGAAGCCCCGCAGAGAGGTGAAGGCAGCTCAGAGGATCATCGGCCGGAGCTCCCTCACCTCCACACGCTCTGTGCCAGCAGACGGAGGAAGAAGAAGGCCGGGAGCATCACACTGGACACCACACACCCTGGAAACTCACCACGAACAGGCTGAGGACCAGCTTCTACCCAGAGCTGTGGCCTCCATCACAGCCTCCCCCCTGTTTTCCTAAACTCCTCAGCAGGACGACCTCAGCAGCCTCTAAGCACAGAGTCTTTGTACAAACACTGGTACTCACTCTTTCATGCTGCACTGCTCTGTACATAGTGTTTATTTTTATTTTGTAACTGTTATTCTTGATAATTGTGTGTGTGTATTTATATATTTATATATATATATTTCCTTTTTGCCTATTTTTATATCTTTATTTATTGTCTTTATTGTCTTGTTTATAAATGTCAGATGGAATTTCATTATACTTTGCTGTATAATGACAATAAACCTGATTCTGATTCTTTGAATGTTTGTGATGAATCGCAGGTTGAAAAGCAGAAAATTCTTCTTTAGATAGACAGAAAGACTTTATTGATCCCCAGGAGGAAATTCTGCTGTTACAGCAGCAGAGAAAGTTAAAGTGAGCTCCACCATGAATACAAACACATGAATAGAAAATGTGACACACACTATTATATTCACTCTAATCCATAATACAAACATCATCTTACTAATTTAAAAACCTATCTGTGACTCCACGGGGAGCAGAGTTACCACAAAACAATAAGAAAAGATTTATGATATAAAAAGGCTGAATTTACAAAAGGAAAGAAAAATCTAAGAAAAAGAACAAAGAAGGTTAGAAAGAGTTTTTGTTTGTAATCAGTCAAAGTCCTTCTGCTCCGATAGAGAAACACACATGGACAAGTGGACGTTTGGGCCAATAACAGATAATAAAGAGAATCTGGTCTAAAGTTTAGTGTCACAGACTGTGTGGAAGAAGTCTGAATGATATTAGTCATTAATATGAACATCAGGATATTGTTAGGATGAACCTGTTGTTAATGTAGTGACTAATAGAAAGTGATGAATGTGAAACAAGATGACAGGTAAAGTTACTTTGGATGTAAACCAAATACGGTAGAAATAAAGTTCAGCGCTGCAGGACGCCGTCAGAGGCCCCCGACTCTTTTCACAGCATCAGAAATAAGTGAACGAGTCATGTGACCCACATTTTCTCTGCCCACCGACATTTAGAGACGTTTAAGACCATCATGTGGTTATTGATCCTGTTACTGACCAGCAATCAATAAACGCACCGCAGAGCTTCCTCCATCAGGACGGAGCTCTGCTGCAGCAGCAGCTGTTTGCTGACACGTCAACTTCTTCTTCTTCTTCTTCAGTCTACATGTGTGTGACCATCATCATCATCATCATCATCATCATCATCATCATCATCATCATCATCATCATCACCATCATCATCATCATCATCATCATCATCATCATCACCATCATCATCATCATCATCATCATTATCGTCATCATCATCATCATCATCATCATCTGTCTGTCCTGTAGTGTCTGTAGGTCCTGTAGTGTCTGTAGGTCTGTCCTGTAGTGTCTGTAGGTCCTGTAGTGTCTGTAGGTCCTGTAGTGTCTGTAGGTCCTGTAGTGTCTGTAGGTCTGTCCTGTAGTGTCTGTAGGTCCTGTAGTGTCTGTAGGTCCTGTAGTGTCTGTAGGTCCTGTAGTGTCTGTAGGTCTGTCCTGTAGTGTCTGTAGGTCCTGTAGTGTCTGTAGGTCTGTCCTGTAGTGTCTGTAGGTCCTGTAGTGTCTGTAGGTCTGTCCTTTGTGCTGCAGGACAAACAGCCAGACAATAAAATGCTGCTTAAAGGGGTCAAAAGGCCTCAGAGGGCTACAAACACTCAGCTGCTGCCCCCTACTGGTCTGAGAAGATCCAACACTGATCAACACAGTGGACACACAAGACTGTTTATAATAATAATGATAATAATAATAACAACAACAACAACAATAATAATAATAATAATTATTATTATTATTAATAATGATAATATTCATGTCTGACAGTCACTTCCTGTCCGTCTGTCCTCTGTTGCTCCTCATGACGGTTATTTGGGGAGTTTTTCCTGATGGAGGCTTCTTGTGATTTTAGACTATTGATAAAAACTGAATGAAAAAATTTGCTATTAACTTTAACACACATTAGACTTAGACTTCTTTATTTGATCCCCCATAGGGGGAAATTTTCTTGTTACAGCAGCAACAATATAAACAGGGAGAGTGAAAGAAACAAAGCAATAGAAAAGACAAAAAATAGCAAAAATAAATATAAATATAAATATAAATATAAATATATGGATTGTGATGAAATGAAATAAATATTTACACCATAGGATATTTACACTTTAGACAGGAATGGAATGATATGAATGAAAAACAGTGTGTTAACATCAGCCAGTGATGCTGCTGTTGATGAGTCTGATGGCTGATGGAGAAATGACCTGCGGTAGCGTTCCTTCTTGCAGGGTGGGGGCCTCAGCCTGCTGCTGAAGGAGCTGCTGAGGGCCCCCACAGTCCCGTGCAGGGGGTGAGAGGGGTTGTCCATGATGGACTTGAGTTTTGTTAGTGTCCTCCTCTCACCCACCTCCTCTATGGAGTCCAGGGAGCAGTCCAGGACAGAAGCGGCCCTCCTGACCAGCCTGTTCAGTCTCTTTCTGTCCCTCTCTGTGCTCCCTCCTCCCTCCTCCCCAGCAGACCACTGCATAGAGGACTGCAGACGCCACCACAGAGTCACATGACGTCATTATTGGTCTGATCAGATGAGTGAAATAATCTGTTTCTAAACTGATTTCTCTCAGTCTAGACGAGAAGAGGAACAAACATGTCGATCTAATATTTATTATATCACATCTATTTTCTCCCTCGTGTGGTTTTTAAATAAAAATAGATTCATCTTGTCACGTGAAGAACTTTATTATTTATTCGTGTGGAGATAAAAAGGTAAAGTTTCCCTCAGGACACCGAACAGTCACGTGGTTTTATCAGCATCGATTTCTGGCTGGACGGTTTGAGTTTAACAGGTTTAATAAGTGATGAAGCTGAAACAGTCAGTTCCTCTGGATAACGATTCAACATCCAGATCAAACCGTCCAGAATCAGATGAAGTTATCAGCTCGGACTTTGTTCGACTCACTGATCAATCATTTATCCCCGTTTGATCAAAGGTTATCAAATCAAATCATTGCTAACAGTCCTGTTTAGTCTTCAGCTGAACTCAAAGCCTTTAATTCTTTTATTATATAACAAGAAACCTGTTTGAGCTCAAACAGAATCAGAGCTGTAGTTTATAATTGTCGTCATTCAGATTTTGCTGTAAATGAGCAGCTGAGCAGAAGAAGGTCTGTAGTTTCATTCCAGTTTGATTCCTCAGGTTTGTAGAAACATAAACACATGTGAATATATTGATTATAGATTATATATATTAGACGTTTGTTGGATTGTTAACTGAAGTGATGGAGCACTGAGAGCAAACTAGACTGAACATGTGTAAACTGAACGCTTTGGTTTTACAGCTTCAGTATTTTCAGGAATTAGACACTAACGCTGTCTGTATCAATAGGAAGTGATCAGACTGCAATAATATTGATTATCAGTAAAACACTGTGTCATTGGTCTGAACCCCTTATGAGCCTCATATAAACATCCTGTTTACAAAACTAAATATTATATTTTACTAAATTAACTGATTGATCAGAGATCTGTTGTCAATACTTTTACACTTCTCCCCTTCACTGCAGCTTTGTTTCTATCAGCAGGTTTTATACTGCTGCTTTATGTTTTCATCTTTTATTGATCCCTGAACAGGAAGAGTTTCTCTAACAGTAACATCTGGTGAAGTTAAAAGCATCAGTCGATTGGAATTTATGACAATAACTTCCGGTTGACTCGGTCAGCTTTTATTTTGAAATCCACAAACAGCAGGAAGTGGAAACTTAGTCTTTAATAACGGAACTTGACAGCTGCTCTCTTCTGATTGGCCGATTGTAGATACGTAAATTTTGACCAATGAGCGAGCAGCTGCTTTTCTATATAAACTCGGTTTCACCGCTCAGCTGTATTTCTCAACGTTAACTCGTCGAAAACAATAATCCAAGATGTCTGGACGTGGCGGTAAAGGAGCAGGAAAGGCCAGAGCCAAGGCTAAGAGCCGCTCATCCCGTGCCGGGCTCCAGTTCCCGGTGGGCCGTGTCCACAGGCTGCTGAGGAAGGGCAACTACGCTCAGCGTGTGGGAGCCGGAGCTCCGGTCTACCTGGCGGCCGTGCTGGAGTACCTGACCGCTGAGATCCTGGAGCTGGCCGGAAACGCCGCCCGCGACAACAAGAAGACTCGTATCATCCCCCGTCACCTGCAGCTGGCCGTCCGCAACGACGAGGAGCTCAACAAGCTGCTGGGCGGAGTGACCATCGCTCAGGGCGGCGTGCTGCCCAACATCCAGGCGGTCCTGCTGCCCAAGAAGACCGACAAGGCCGCCAAGTCCAAGTAAACACCCGGGACCAGCTCACACCAACACAAAGGCTCTTTTAAGAGCCATCCACTCCTACATCAAGAGCCTGTTCTATAAAAAACACTGAGTCACTTTAATCCACTTTATCATATCTGACTTGCTCACAATGAGATTTCAAAAATCAAGTCAAAGACATAAAATTATACTGAGACAAAGGAGTCCTTTAATAACTGAAGTATAAATAAACTATATATTGCAGGTTTGGGGTTTGAAGTCAGTGACCTCCAGGAGTGTAAATAAGAAACTAAATACATGTGAGCAGTAAAAGTGCTGCATTAAATTAGTTTCTAGTTATTTTACTCTGAATCCTCTCCGGAATCTTTGCTACCTCAGTTTGTGCTCCACTTAAAATGCTTTCACTCTAAAATGCTAATCAATCTTGATAAATAAACAATATTCAGTTCAAACAGATCACTTCTGTTTCTGCAGACAGAAATGATGATCTATAGTTTAAGCAGTTAAATAATTATTGAATTAATGTCAGATTATTGTCCTTCAGTGTGAAACTGATGTTCAGATTAATGTACAGTGAGCCATCGTCAGTGTTTAAAACACCTGATGAGGTGATTCTGGATCCTCTCTTGGTCCATGGACGTCATCTTACCCTCTTTTATAGCATCACATAAATAATTAAAACCAACAAAGAGCAACAAAACCTGCCTAAAATAATTTATCTTGTGAAGATTTAGGCCACAACATCATCATCCTGTTAATGTTTGTCTCCACAGATGCACTTTAAAAAATGTTCTGCAGAAACATTTCCTGAGGAGAAACGAGTGAATGTAGATAAACTACAGACATTAGATTTAGATTAGTTGTTTCCTGTCTGTTCTTCTCTGAATCAAATGATCTGTTTTAACAGTTTATTGTGTTTGTATCATGACGGGATTAAACCTTCAGCTTCACTGTGGAAAGATGACAAATGAACCTTGAACCCTTAAAGTCTGATCACAGATAAAAATACGAGTTACTTTAATCAGAAAGTTTGACTTTAGTTTGTTTCTTATTTAAGAAAAGTCTTTTTAAACATAATAACTGAATGTAAAGTGACATTTGGCTCTATTTTCTTTTGCTACATGCCTATAAAGTTATCTTTCTTATTATTGATGTTACTTATTGGCAGTAAATAAAACACATTACAGGATGAATCGATCTGGTCTCTTGTGAATTCTTGTCATTAAAATGTTTATAAATCAAAATGTATTTTAAGACATTTGGAAATAAAAACAAAATATAATTTTCTCTGTAACTGTAGGAAGCTGAGTTTGGCTCCTCCCACTGAAACCAGCGTCATCTGTCTTCTACTACGTCCGCAGTCAAGCTTCAATAAGCGAAGCTCTGCTGACAAACCGAACATTGACTGAACAGTTCAGAGAACATCAGCATCATGAGCGGAAGAGGCAAAGGAGGAAAGGGACTCGGTAAAGGAGGCGCCAAGCGCCACCGGAAAGTCCTCCGTGATAACATCCAGGGAATCACCAAGCCCGCCATCCGCCGTCTGGCTCGCCGCGGCGGAGTCAAACGTATCTCGGGTCTGATCTACGAGGAGACCCGCGGTGTGCTCAAGGTCTTCCTGGAGAACGTCATCCGGGACGCCGTCACCTACACCGAGCACGCCAAGAGGAAGACGGTCACCGCCATGGACGTGGTGTACGCCCTCAAGAGGCAGGGCCGAACCCTGTACGGCTTCGGAGGTTAAACCAGACCCTCATCCCCTCAATCTGACACCCAACGGCCCTTTTAAGGGCCACACACTCGACCTGGAGAGGCTGTTTCCTTTAGTACTGAATTATATCTGTTTATAGAAAATAATCTACTCTGAACAATCCAGTCATCAAAGCATCATAACGAACTATAATAAATTATATTCTATAGATATTTTCAATTGATTCGCATTAACAGTACTTAACCTGATTACACAGTTAAAGTGAATAAAATGATACTTAGAAAAGGATCATTCAGTCAAATTTAGCTGTTGATGACAAAACATTGTTTGTTGGAGGTTCATTATTAAATCCATGTGAATTTAAAGCCTAGTGATGATTTAAGGATGAAATAAATCATTTAAAATCAGCCTATAATGAAAACAATGAATTACCAGAGCCCTCCATGTATGTCAGAATCACTGTGACCTCTTAAGTGATCATTTATCATTGTGTCCTGTTTTAAACAATGATCAGATGTTATTAATTTCAGTAGTACAGCCCATAATATTGGGCCTTTATCAATAAGGTTGGTCAGCACTGCAGACACAGCAGGTGGTGATGATGGAGGACCTGCTGGTGCAGAAAGAGATCTGAACAGATCCACACACACGTTTGTGCTTCTGAACATTGTTCATTAATTATTATTTGTATTATGTGTAATAATCATTTATTTATTTCAATTTCAGTTCACCATAGTCATATTACTGTATTTTTCTTTTTTGTAGTACAAAGTGTAAATAATAATAATTGTTATTAATGTTATTTATTTTATAAGACTTTTGTTCTGCTTTCCTACTATTGCTTATTTTTTCTATTTATGCCTTATATATCTTACAATCAATAAGGTCTTACATATATTCTTTATCTACTAGCTACTAGTTCATATTTATTCTGCTGTATTTGATGTATAAATTATGATCAGGTGTTTCTTTCTTTCATTGCTTGATGGGAAGAAAAAGCAACTGACAGATTCATTCGTGCATTATTAATATTTTCCACGTACAGTAATGTGGCCTCTTATTGATGGGAATGTGCTGGACAAAATAATGGAAACACCTGTCATAACAGATCAATGTGATCCAACAGTTCAGTGTAATAATTGGACAAACGTACAAAGTTAGCGAGACGCGCTAACCTCTCCATCCTCCTCCTCATCTTTCTTTTTTCTTCTGGCAATATCTTTATCACACATATCAATATCTTTGAATATTAGTGTGGTTTTTAAAATAGAAACAAAAGAGGCAGAGTTGTTATATTTCGTTTTATTATTATTATTAAATGTATGTTTCAATACAGAATAAGAATAAGGACTGAGGTGGTGACGTCATCACGTCCACTGCCGCCCTGCGTCCTCCAGAGTCCGGACTTGCGCCTCCTTCACTTCCGGTTTGACGGCCGCATATGTTGCGCATGCTCAGTCTCGTTTAGAAGACAACCAATCCTGTGCGAGCAACAGCACAGTCTCATTTAAATCGAGTAGATACATATTGAGGGTTCATTTTATTTACGCTTTATTCCACTCGCTTCTACAACGAAAGGGAAACATGCCTGAGACCGTGAAAGCCCCGAAGAAAGGCTCCAAGAAGGCCGTGTCCAAGGTGACCAAGACCGGCAAGAAGAAGAGGAGGACCAGGAAGGAGAGCTACGCCATCTACGTGTACAAGGTGCTGAAGCAGGTGCACCCGGACACCGGTATCTCCTCCAAGGCCATGCTGATCATGAACTCGTTCGTCAGCGACATCTTCGAGCGCATCGCCGGTGAGGCCTCCCGTCTGGCTCACTACAACAAGCGCTCCACCATCACCTCCAGGGAGATCCAGACCGCCGTCCGCCTGCTGCTGCCCGGTGAGCTGGCCAAGCACGCCGTGTCTGAGGGCACCAAGGCTGTCACCAAGTACACCAGCTCCAAGTAAAGCTGCTGACATCCAGCAACACAAAGGCCCTTTTCAGGGCCGCCCACTGCTGCAGGAAAGAGCTGCTGTCCTGTTAAATGTCCTAATTATTTGTTCCGTGGTAGAAACTGAACTAAACGGAGTCAGTTGTAATTTAGTTACTCAGTTAAAAGCTGGGACTGTAAATATGATGATGCTGCAGGCAGTTTAGTGGATCAATATGTGTCTGACATGCAGTGAACGGGATGCTGGGCTTTTATTTTGGAGGATGAGCAGATGGTATTGACCATTTAAATACCTGCAGTCTTCAGATGAGTGTGTGTAGACACATTAAACTAGTATTTCCATTCTGTATTTATTAGTGTGAGCGGCTGAATACAGACATCAGTGCTTATTTTAGGGTGTTGACATTGATTAGTGTTTGAGCTGCTGGTGGTCCTGCTAACTGACTGCTGTGCATAAAACAAAACTGAGTTTTTGATGATTTTGCTAATTGTGATGAAGTTTGTGGCTCAAGATGGTTAAAGATGGCTGCAGGGCTTCATTAAGGCCAACATGGAGGCCTTCATGGAGCAGCCAGGGTTCAGTCAGACAGTAAATCTATATGATGGTCTGATACCAGATCATTTTACTAAAACAGCTTTGGATGTTTAAAAGTCCACATTCAGCTCCTTTGTCCTGTTTATTAACTTTGATTAGAACTAAACTGTTTAATGTTTAATTAGTTATGAGCTAATTTCAATCAGTGAAGATTTTGGTTTCAATATCTGATCATTTAAAGTAGATGTGGGTGAGATGATGATGATGAGACTAAATGGATGAGAGTGAATGAGCTGAATGAAGAGTGGAGGTGAAGAGGGTGTGTGTGTGTGTGTGTGTGTGTGTGTGTCACGACTGCAGGATCAAAGGTGAACAGAGAGAAAGCAGTGCTCTGATTGGTTTAAATGAAACTGTTCCTGTCAGCTGATGAGTGACGAGGAGGAAAGTGAAGAACTGAACTTTAAGAAACAAAGTAGAATAAGAATATGAAAAACACACACTACTCACTAAAAGTTAGGGATATTCAGCTTTCAGGTGAAGTTTCAGGATGAACCTAAAATGCATTCTAACCTTTCCAGGTGAACTTAATGTGACCTTCTCTAAACCTTTGAATGCACATGTCCAACTGTTCAGTGTCTCAGTACTTTCTGCACCAGCTGCTGTTCTCTAACAAGAAGCTTAACAGCAACATTCACAACAGGTTTGATCCATGAATCCACCAATACATTTCCTGCTTCAGTTAGAATTGGTATTTAAACAGTCCTCCTCATCCTGCTGTTCACATTCTGACATCATGAGACCAAGACGACACCTAACAGTTGATCAGCAGCACCTCAACACTGGAGGCTTCAAACAGGAAGTCCTCAGACGGAGGTGTTCACTGAGCTTAGAGGGTCACAGAGTGTCATCAGGAGGTTGGAACAGTGATACAGAGACTGGAAGAGTCACAGAAAGGAGAGGAGTGGACGTCCTTTGGCCACGTCCCAATTTATTGAGACACTGAACATGTTTTGTTGTGTATCACTGTAGCATTCACTTTTTACATTTTCCATATATTTCACCTGAAAGTCGAACATCCCTAACTTTTAGTGAGTAGTGTAAATACACATAAATAGCAGTTTATACATTGGAGGCAGGTGTGGTGCAGATATATTGCAAATGTGCAGTTTGGGACGACCTGGAGGAAGAAACTGTCTCTGTGTCTGGTGGTTTTGGTGTACGGTGCTCTGTAGCGCCTACCGGACGGGAGGAGTTTAAAGAGTTTCTGTGCAGGGTGTGAGGATAGAAGACCGTGATAGAAGTGCAGAGAACAGACTGGATGATGGCGGAGTAGAAGGTGATCAGCAGCTCCTGCGGCAGGTTAAACTTCCTGAGCTGTAGCAGGAAGTACAACCTCTGCTGGGCCTTTTCACAGACAGAGTCTATGTGGGGAGTCCACTTCAGGTCCAGAGAGACTGTGGAGCCCAGAAACTTGAATGTGTCCGCTCTAGACACTGTGCTGTTGTATGTAGTGAAAACAAATATTTAAACCTTTATATAAAAACACAAACGTTTATTTAAACTTCATAATCATTATCAGACATGTTGCTCTGTTAGTGTTTCTGTTGTATCTACTGGTTGTATCGGCCCTTGTGCCGAGCACGGGCCCCAACCAGGTCCACATGAGAGGTTTATAAGACCTGTGGGACCTGATCCCTCCTCCCCAGTGGGAGCCACGGAGTGCGAGGATGAGTTCTGGGCTCCACCTCCAGATCTTCTGGTAACCACCGAGCACCTGCCCACCGGAGCTCTCCACCGCAACCTCCCAGTTATCATCAGGTCAGCGGCAGATGGAAAGAAAGTCCCCGCGCCAGCAAAGCTTCCCGGACCGAGACATGGACCAACCGGAGCAGGAGCCAAACGGGTGCTGGTGTGGCCATTCTTCCTGGGAAATTAAAGGCCCCGGTATCCCGCCAAGTCCCCTTCACTAAGGTTGAGGCTTCGCTGCTGGAGCTCAGTCTGGTGTCCATCTTGCTGCCCAAAAGCACCTTCTTTGGCAGCAGGAAACCCACTCCTCCTGGTGCAGAGGACCAGGCCACCGCCCGCCTGAATGACCACCAACGAGCCCACCAGTGCGCCGCTCCGACTCAACATGTCACAGCTGTCAGAGTCCATCCAGGAGGGCCTGATGGTCTCCTGGAGCCTGTCTCAGCGTCCTCGGCGCTCCTGACACCGGAAGAGACGCCACACAGCCAACCCGCCCTCAGAGCCCCCACGCAAACAGCCGTGTCGGCCAATGATGGGATGCAGGGAACATGAGCTCTTCTCCGGACTCAGCCGGTTGGTGGCTTTTAAAAGCTGAGCCACCAACCGGCTGATAGAGAGCAGCTCCCTCACACTCAGTCTGTCTCCTTCTCCAGTGAGATGTTTGCAGCTGATGTGGCTCATGTTCCCCATACTGGGTGTCTCTGCTGGCGGTAGAATCACCGTCTCATAGCGTCACGAGCGGCTTCATGAGAGTTCACCTCACCTGGCCGCCCTCACACTCGTCCCCTCTTCCCACCCAGCGGTGCAGGTTAGTGAGGGCTTCACTCCCTGGCACGACTCCATGTCAGGAGATGAGGGTTTCACTGACATGCAGCCTCCACCCTCCCACGGTTGTCGGCCAGACCACCGGCTCTCCTCTGGCTGTCTGTGATGTCCACAGAGCCTGTGCATGCCCGCTGTGGGCCTTGTTACCTTGATAACCTTGTTATCAGTGGACGAGTGGATGACAAAGTTAATAAGGAACGGCTACACGCTGCAGTTCACCAGCCCTCCAACATCCAACGGGGTGCTGGAGACAGTCACAGCCGCTCTGACGGCAGAACTACTGGAGAAGGGAGCCGTCTCCAGAGAGCGAGGGGTATTACTCCTGTTACTTCCTGGTACCAAAGAAGACGGTCTTCAACAAAATCATTAAGAGACCGTTTCACGTGCCCTGAGCAACGCCCAGTTTCAGTACATTCGGTTGCCTCTCCGGCTGCACACACGTTTTCCAGGTGTGTAGAAACGGCTGTGGAGCCGCCTTATCAGGGTCCTGTTTTACCTGGACGACCTGATCGTGGTGACGTCCTCCAGAGAGAGTGTGGCGCTTCACACAGCGGAGCTCGAGGAGCACCTGTCTCTACTGGGCTTCGCCATGAACTGGCATAAAGAGCTCCGATCTCCCCTCACAGAGTGTCTGGCTGTCCCCGGCCAGGCTGGAGGCACTCAGCTGGGCATGATGTCAGCCAGTAGTGTGGTGGTTCCTCTGGAGAGACGCACTGGGAACCGTTCCTCCATCCGTGTAGATGCTGGGATAAAACCATTAATGATAAAACCATTTTTAATCTGAAACTGTAAAATCATTCTGGAGAATGATTAGTTTTTGGACCATAAATTCATATAATTTTCTGTATAGTTTCTGGATTACATTTTACACCTAATAAAAAGCTAAAAATATTTAATGATAATGTGACAGTAAATTTTTTATTTCTCATGTTAAAAGAATAAATCACCATCATCTTTAAAACAAAGTCATTTTCCATCTGAGGATAAATGATGAGCAACAGTCAGAGTGAGGTGGAGATCAGAGCAGCACCTTCAGGTGACACCACACCTGTTTCATTAAGGCTTTGCCCTTTAATTGGGCTTTAATCCTCGCGCATGCGCAGTTTTGAAGATGTCTTTCGCGCCCTTGTACCGTGCACGTGCCCTTCCCGGTCCGCATGAGAGCTATAAATACCTGTGTGAGCTGACACCTGCCCCTCTGTTTCTTCAGTATTCAGCAGTATTGAAGAGCAACAACATGTCTTCCACGCTTCAACCGTCCAGCGGGATCCGCCTCTGCCCGTCCTGCCAGACCAGCTACATCCTGCCGTCGGACCGCCACCCCCGCTGTGAGCTCTGCCTCGGCCCCCAGCACGCGGCGCTGGCCGTCACCCCCCAGGCCACCTGCCTGCACTGCGCCCTCCTGCCGGCAGGAGAGAGGCAGCGGCGGGCCGCTCCTGGGTACCCCGCCGCTGGACACACCCGTGGTGCCGGGCAGGTGTCCCCTGACTCCGCTCCCGCCATCCAGGACTTCTTCACTCGCGCTCCCTCCTCCCCAGTGGGAGGCCTGAAGCGTGAGGCCGATCTCCAGGCTCCGCCTCCTCAGCGCCAGACCACCGCAGCTCTTCGGGACCTGCGGGCCATCATTGAGAGGGCGGCAGAGCGGAAGGGGATCCCCATGCCGGCGGAGCCTCCCGCCCCCATCCCCCTGTCGGTGATGGGGGGGATTTGCCAGCAGGTGGCGCAGGGGAACGGGCGGGCACCGGTGTGGCCATTTTACCCAGAGCTTCGGCCATTCCTGGAGGAAGCCACTAAAGAGCCTGGGAAACTGAAAGCACCGGTGTCCCGTTACGTCCCCTTCACCAAGGTGGAGGGCCTGACGGAGCACGGCTTCCCCTCCGCGCCGCCGCTGGAGCCGAGCCTGGCCTCCATCCTGCTGCCGAGGGCGTGTTTCTTCGGGAACAGGAAGCCGACTCCTCCCTCTCCGCGGGACCAGACCACAGCCCGCCTGACGGACCGGATCCATCAGTGCGCCGCTCAGTCCGTGGCGGCTCTGAACAACATCACCCTGCTGGCTTCCTCCGGGTCTGCTGCCGCCGCACAGCCCGGAGCTCTTCCCCCCGCTGTGGACAGCGAGTTCAGGAATGACATGTCGGCCATTTTGACCCTCTCCACGGCGGCGGTGGTTGCCCAGTCCCGCATCATGGCCTGGTCGACGGTGATCCAGCGCAACATGTGGCTCCCGAGTCAGCTGCCCGAGTCCGTCCGGGAGCACCTGATGAACGGCCCCATCAGCCCCGACGGACTGTTCGGACCGCTCCTCCCGGAGGCCGTCACCCAGCTCAGCAGGGAGCCTCAGCTTCAGCCTCAGCTTCAGCCTCAGCCGAGGCGGAAGCGGAGAAAGAGAAAGTGAGGATCACACCCTCGGTGGTCCCGGGGCGGAGCAGCGTGCATGGGCTCCGGAAACAACGGCTCTTTTAAGAGCCAACTTCCGGCTGGTAAAGAGCAGCACCTGCTGTTTCATGGCATCATGAGCGGCCTTCCCACTGCAGGGCTGGGCTGGGCTTTTATTTTGGAGGATGAGCAGATGGTATTGACCATAAAATCTTAGTTTTTTAGTGGAATGGAATTTTAAAAATGCACTTATTGTCGAGTTAAAGTTTGTGAATTTTATTGATCATTTAATGATTGAGAATTTGTGAATTTTATCTTAAATGGCTGCTCTTCTACTGAAACAGTCCCTGGATAAACCCTGTTAATGGTATATTGAATCAATGTGTGTGTGTGTGAATATAACATGCTGTTTTATTCATAGTTTCCAGAAGCCTGTGACTGTACCAGTGAGCAGCACACCTGTGATCTTCACCTGCTCACCCTGGAATTAACTGGTAGGTACACAAGGTTTTGGATCTGGTCCAATAAACTGGTTTGACTAGTGGCTGTGACCTGATCACAGCAGGGCCACTACTACTACCCTTTTATACGGCAGTTTAATTATTTGTATTATTTATTTAAAAAGAACTATTTCCCACCTAATAAATGGTAGGTGATGGGCCTTTGGTGGTGATCAGAGTCTTGGATGTGTCAAAGATTGATTTGACTGCATTAGTATATTTTCTTTTTTTTAACCATTAAAACCACATTTTTGAATCTCACTGCCAGTCCAGTATAAAACCATGCAGTCTGTAATGTCAGCATTTTATTTTGAAGGAAAGTAGTGATATTTGACAAATGAAATGCTAATATTACTGATACTGTTTACTTTAGTGCAGGAGAGATCAATGCTTGATAACTTAAAGTGAATGCATCATCAATATGTAAATTTGAATGACATTTAAAAGGTTGTCATGTTCAGCCACATTCATATTTCCCCTGAGGAGGAGGAGCTGCTGTGTTTCCACATGAACCACTATGATGCAACAGGAGTTAAGTTTCAGTTTCATTTCTCCACATTCACAACTTAACTATCAATCTCATCACACAAGTATTCATCAATACCGATACCAGCGATGGTATCAATGGATCGATAGTTTTCATAGATCGGCTCACCACTAGTAAAAAACCATAACTTGTATATAACCTGTCCAGATCACTGGGATACAGGAGTGTTTAGGGTTTGGCCTGGAGGGATCCACTGCTGATTGGCTCTCTCTCTCTCTCTCTCTACTCAGTCGCTCACTGCAGCTCATCCTTCATAAACAGGAAGAACCTTTCGTGACATTTTCACTGTTTTATTTCCCCTTTGGACTTCTGGAAGTTGTCTCTGTCGATCGAAGTGTAAGTCAAAGTTCTTCTGTTCCTGTTACGGCTATATAATCTGTCCAGATCACTGGGATACAGGAGTGTTTAGGGTTTGACCTGGAGGGATCCACTGCTGATTGAGTAGAAAGAGAGAGAGAGAGAGAGAGGAGCCAGTCGCTCACTGCAGCTCATCCTAATATTTTCACTGTTTTATTTCCCTTTCGGACTTCTGGAAGTTGTCTCTGTCGATCGAAGTGTAAGTCAAAGTTCTTCTGTTCCTGTTACGGCTTCTGATTTAGTTTCCACAGATGAAAAGAGAGATTAGAGTTGTATCCAACTTCCTGGAAAAGAAACCACAGTCTACCTGTGATCAGAATATCTGCACAGTTGTTACAACCAACATGTCTTGTTAACGTGTATAATTTATGGGGAAATTATGTCTCACTGTTGATTTCTCATCCCGTCAGTGGCAGCAGGACTTTGTTTGATTCATATTTATGTGTCCTATAACACCAGTGGTGCAGTAGTAGATAGTAGATTGTGTTCACTGTATTTTCTGGAGTATTGTAGATGATTTTTAGATGAGTTTTAAAAATGAAAATATTGTTAGAATACAGCCAAGTCAGACCTGTGCAACTAGTTGTACTGTAGTTTTAAAGAGCAGGTACAAGGACAGCAGAGCTAATCAGAGCGGCTGAGTCACTCTGTGAGGAGACTTTAATGTGTGATGAGCTGGTTTGAACTCAGCAACTATTTCCAGAGCTAAAACCTGCTCTGGTGTCGATCAGAGCTTCTGTTGCTGCTCTGATAGTTTGGTGTCACATTTTTCCTTCTGGTTTCAGCAGGGAGCCACGATGGGGCCAATGGTGCTTTTAAGAGTTCTCCAGGGTTTAAGAGACGATGAACTCATGGAATTTCAGTGGTATCTGAAGATGCCTGATGCCCTGGATGACTACCAGCCCATCAACGAGTGCCAGCTGTTGAGGGCACAGAGGTGGGACACGGTGGATCTGATGGTGAAGGCCTACACACTTGATGGAGCTCTGAAGGTGACCAAGAAGGTTTTAGAGAAGATAAACAGGAACGATCTGGTGCAGAAGCTGCCAGGCACCAGTTCAGGACCAGCAGGTCAGTCACACTTCTGATTTTATTTGTATTTTCAGTCAGAATTGAAAATATAACAATTGTAATATGTAATCTGTCTCAACAAACACAGCGGACAGCACTGAGGTGGAGATGAGAGATGAAGCTCCAGCAGCCACAACGTCCAGAAACCTTCAGGCTCCACTTTCCAGACAGGAAGCTCCCACCCTTGAGGAGCAGATCATCGCTGCTGTGGCTGAGTCCAAGGAGCGTAAGGGGCTCTCACAGCCGGCGCTCAAAAAGGTTTTGGCCACCAAAGGAGTGGATGTGGCCAAAAGCAACAAGCACATCAACATCGTCATCTTAAAACACATGCGTGATGGGACTCTGACTCAGTCCAAAGGTATCGGGGCCTCCGGCTCCTTCAAGCTGCCCAAGAAGGAGCCCAAAGCCGCCAAGAAAGATCCCGCTATAGTGAAGAAGCCTGCAGCCATGGAGGCAGCGAAGAAAGCAACGGCTGAGATGATGCTAGCGGCCAAGATGGCTGCAGAGGCAGTGAAGGCAGCTGCTGCAGCGAAGAAAGCAGCGGCTGAGAAGGCGTCAGTGGCCAAGGTGGCGGTAGCAGTCGGGAAGGTGGCAGCGGCCGAGAAGGCGGCCGAAAAAGCAGCTGAAGCGAAGGAAGCAGCCGCCAAGAAGGCAGCAGTGGCCAAGACGGCGGCCATGGCAGCAAATAAAGCAATTGCTGAGATGGCAGCAGTGGCCAAGAAGGCGGAAGCAGCTGAGAAGGTGGCCGCAACGAAGAAAGCAGCGGCTGAGAAGGCGGCTGAGAAGGCAGCAGCGGCCGAGAGGGTGGCGGCAACAAAGAAAGCAGCAGCCGAGAAGGCGGCAGCAGCCGCAGGGAGACGGCTCTCTCTGCCTTCTACACCCTCCATGTCTTTGTTTGCTGATAATTTCAAACTTCCCCACCTGCATACTGCTGTTCCTGAACAAGGATTTTATACTGATGATTGAAGTTTTTCTGTTTTTCTTTCCTTTACACAACAAGTAAAATTCTCAGGCTCTTCCAGCAGATTAAATACAAAGAAGAATCATGGTGAGGGAATCCAAAGCAGTGCAGTATAATTAATGTGGTAAATATATATAAATGAACTGAGATGTAAACTGGCTGTAAAGAGTAAAGATCTTTAAAACATCAGTATCCACAAAAAAGACAAGATTTGAATTTACAGAAAAAATCCATGAATATTAATATCTTCATTAGATCTACTTGTAACCAGTAGCACCTGTTGGTCCTCTGCTGCCTCTGATTGGGGCAGGAAGCAATAAAGCAAGTCAGGTAAGTGGGCAGGTGACGATGATTGTGTGAGGCCAGAGAGACACGAGGTCTCAGCTATGATTTGTGTTTGGCCTCACAGTTTTTATGGGGGGGATTGATTTCCTGCTGCGGAGGTGCCAGTGTAGCAGCTATGTGGTTTTTAAGGATGTTTATTATGTCATTCTGCTTTGGGGGTGTTTAATCAGTTATGTAGTCATTAATTGTGTTTTTACAGTGACTCTTCACTGTCTCCTGCTTCCTTTTTGGTTTAATTTGTAGGATTTGTTTCAGTTAGTCCGCTCGGCCTTGCAGGGCTCGTAAAGACCTGTTGGTGCATCTTATGAGAGCGGACTAACTTCCTTTCATTTTGTTATAATCATCTGTGAAATGTGCAGTGGCATTTTCACTCCTAGTCTATCAGGTTCGTCTGCAATAGGTATTAATGGTATATATAATTTGACTCAGTTTGGATGAATAGAATTGTGATGTTATGATCTACACTGTGGATAATAAATAACATTTATGCACCTTCATTCCTTTGACTCCATTTTATTTAATGCTTGGCCTGTGGGGTCAGGTCCAACAAAATCACTGAATTAGTGATTTAGAACATATGTGAAGTACATGTCCAAAATGTACCTGTTAGTGTTGGAGTTTTGCTAATTTGCCTGTGACATTCTTGGGTTGCTGCACCGACGACCTTCTGGCCACAGCTCTCAGCAGTCACCTCTGCAATGAAGGCTTTGAACATGGTCCACTCGAATGTCATGTCCCCAACTTCATCCAGGATGTACGAGAAGCTCTTCCAGAGGTGGGAGTTGAAGACCTCCCCCAGACGTTCCCAGCAAATCCTCATGACACGTTTGGGCCTACCGGGTATGTCCAGCAGCCTCCCCCACCATCTGATCCAACTCACCACCAGGTGGTGATCAGTTGACCTCTCTTCACCCAAGTATCCAAGACATACGGCCACAGATCTGGTGACACGACCACAAGGTCAATCATTGATCTTTGGCCTAAGGTGGTCTGGTACCATGTACACTATGTGAACCACCTTATGCTCGAACATGGTGTTGGTTGTGGCCAAACCATGCCTAGCATAGAAGTCCAATAACAAAGCACCACTCTGGTTCAGATCAGGCAGGCCGTTCCTCCCAATCACTCCCCTCCAGGTTTCTCCATCATTGCCCACGTGAGTGCTGAAGTCTCCCAGCAGAACTATGGAGTCCCAAGATGGAACCCCTTCCAGGATCCCATCCAGATCCTCCAAGAAGGCCGGATTGTCAGAATGGCCGTTTAGTGCATACAACAGTCAGAGCCTTCCCCCCCAGCAACCTGTAGTCGCATGAAGGCGACCCTCTTGTTCACCGGGCAGAACTCCAACATAGCGGTGCTCAGCCGGGGACTTGTGAGTATCCCCACACCCGCCTCTCACCCTGAGCATCTCCAGAAAAGGAGGGAGTCTGGTTCCAGAGCCGACACTGTGCGTGGAGGAAAAGCCCAACTATATCTAGCTGGTAGCGCTCAGCCTCCCGCACCAGCTCCGGCTCCTTCCCCTCCAGAGAGGTGACGTTCCATGTTCCTAGAGCCAGTCTACGATGCCGGGGATCCACATGCCCAGGACCCCGCCTTGGCCTGTCACCCGGCTCTCCATGCACCCAACCCCTGTAGTGGCCCTTGCAGGTGGTGAGCGCACAGGGTTGCGGTTCCAAGTCATTCCTTCGGACTTGGCCCCGCTGGGCCCTGTGGATCCAGGCCCAGCCACCAGACGCTCGCCGGTGGGCTCCCCTCCCAGGTCTTGCTCCAGAAGGAGGCCCCGGATTCCCTAACCCGGGCGAGGGAACATTGTTCTGTGGGTTCTGCTTCATACAGGATTTTTTTAACCACTCTTAGTCTGGCCCTGTTTTGTACAGGAGTTTAAATGAACGCAGCTCTTTAAAAGGATGTTTGTGGCTCTTAAAAGAGCCTTTGTGTTTGTTGTGGTTCCTGTTCTGTGACCCATCACAGGTCGGTGTCCTCGAACAGACCCATCTTTATTTTGGTATCTTTTTCAGTTCCAGTAAAACTCATTTAGACTTATTTCAATGACTTTTCTATGTCTGAATAGTCTATATTTAATCAGTCTGCTAAAATTACACATGACCACCAGTTACACTTTGAAAAATAACTTAACTAATGCTGGAAATGACTAAATCTCTCTTTCACTTCTATAAATCAGCTACCTGGATATTCTTAATGATGCTGAAAGGCCTCTGTTTCAGTGCCGGATCCTCCTCCCTCTGTTTAGTTTGCTGCTCTGACTCCTCGTCCTCTCCGCCATCTTGCAGCCTGCTGTGTTTCCACATGAACCACTAATGATCTAACAGGAGTTAAGTTTCAGTTTCATTTCTCCACATTCACGACTTCACTATCAATCTCATCACACAAGTATTGATCAATACTGATACCAATGATGGTATCAATCGATCGATATTTTTCAGCTCACCACTAGTAACAAAACCATAACTTGTATATAACCTGTCCAGATCACTGGGATAAAGGAGTGACTAATCGGTGGTGATTTCAGGTTGTCAGAGCCACACCCGTTCCTCCTGATGATGGTGTGTCCACTGCTGATTGGCTCCTCTCTCTCTCTTGATCTCTCTTTGTCTATTCAGCCTGCCCAACTTCTATATAATCTGTCCAGATCACTGGGATAAAGGAGTGTTTAGGGTTTGGCCTGGAGGGATCCACTGCTGATTGGCTCCTCTCTTTCTCTACTCAGTTGCTCACTGCAGCTCGTCCTTCATAAACAGGAAGAACCTTTGAACGACATTTTCACTGTTTTATTTCCCTTTTTGTGGACTTCTGGAAGTCGTCTCTGTTGACCGAAGTGTAAGTCAAAGTTGTTACGGCTTCTGATTTAGTTTCCACAGATGAAAAGACAGATTAGAGTTGTAGCCAACTTCCTGGAAAAGAAGCCACAGTTTACCTGTTCAGACCTGTAGACTGTCTGTGATCAGAATATCTGCACAGTTGTTACAACCAGCATGTCTTTTTAACGTGTATAATTTATGGGGAAATTATGTCTCACCGTTGATTTCACATCCCGTCAGTGGCAGCAGGACTTTGTTTGATTCATATTTATGTGGCCTATAACACCAGTGGTGCAGTAGTAGATAGTAGATTGTGTTCACTGTATTTTCTGGAGTCTTGTAGATGATGTTCTTTTCTCTGATAGTTTGGTGTCACATTTTTCCTTCTGGTTTCAGCAGGGAGCCACGATGGGGTCAGAGGTGCTTTTCAGTTTTCTGCAGGATTTAAGAGATGATGAACTCAGGAAATTCCTGTGGTTTCTGACGATGTCTGATGCCCTGGATGAGTATGAGACCATCAACGAGCGCCAACTGTTGAGGGAAAATATGTGGGAAACGGTGGATCTGATGGTGAAGGCCTACACACCTGATGGAGCTCTGAAGGTGACCAAGAATATTTTAGAGAAGATGAACAGGAAGGATCTGGTGCAGAAGCTGCCAGGCACCAGTTCAGGACCAGCAGGTCAGTCACACAACTGATTTTATTTGTATTTTCAGTCAGAATTGAAAATATAACAATTGTAATATGTGATCTGTCTCGACAAACACAGTGGACAGCACTGAGGTGGAGATAATAGATGAAGCTCCAGCAGCCACAACGTCCAGCAACCTTCGGGCTCCACATCCCAGACAAGAAGCTCCCACCCTCCAGGAGCAGATCATCACTGCTGTGGCTGAGTCCAGGGAGCGTTGGGGGCTCTCACAGCCAGCGCTTGAACAGGTTTTGGCCGCCAAAGGAGTGGATGTGGCTACAAGCAACAACCACATCAACACGGTCACCTCCAACCTGGTGCATGAAGGGACTCTGACTCAGACCAGTGGCAACGGCATCGTCTTCTTCAAGCTGAATGCGGAAGCAGTTAAGAAGACGACTGCGGCAGCAAAAACAGCGGCAAGGAAAGCGGCTGCAGCTGAGAAGGCGGCTGCCGCGAAGAGAGAAGCCGCCAAGGAGGCGGCTGTGAAGGCGGCAGAGGCTGAGGAGGATGCTGCAATGAAGAAAGCAGATGCAGAAGAAGCGGCTGAGGCTGAGACTGTGGCCATGGCAGCCAAGGAAGCAGCCGACAAGAAGGCGGAAGTGATCAAGAAGGCGGCAGCGATCAAGAGGGCGACAGCAGCGGTTGAGAAGGCGGAGACAGCGTTCAAGAGGGCGGCAGTAGCAACCCAGAAGGTGGGAGCAGCCGGAGGGCAATGGTTCTCTCCACCTTTTAACCCTTGAAAAGTGATTTGTTGTGAATTACTTCTTGCAGCCCACCTGCCGTACCTACACGGCCCACCAGGGGGCAACAGCCCACACTTTGGGAACCTCTGAGTTCTCCTTGTTTGTTTTGGTTTGATTGTGACAATGCATTTAAAATACTGCAGTTTCTGAATGAAGGTTTTACACTCCATGAATTAAAGATTATGTTACGTTATTCTGCTTTGGGGGTATTTAATCCGTTTTTTAGTCATTAATTGTGTTTTTACAGTGACTCTTCACTGTCTCCTGCTTCCTTTTTGGTTTGTAGGATTTGTTTCAGTTAGTCCGCTTGACCTTGCAGGGCTCGTAAAGACCTATTGGTGCATCTTATGAGAGCGGACTAACTTCCTTTCATTTTGTTATAATCATCTGTGAAATGTGCAGTGGCATTTTCACTCCTAGTCTATCAGGTTCGTCTGCAATAGGTATTAATGGTAAATATAATTTGACTCTGTTTGGAAGAATAGGATTGTGATTTTATCATCTGCACTGTGGATAATAAATATTAACATTTATGCACCTTCATTCCTTGTACTCCAGTTTATTTAGTGCTTGGCCTGTGGGATCAAGTCCAACAGAATCACTGAATCACTTGTGATAAGACTGAAGTGAGAAAGATTGATTTCAAACAGGTTATAAACTGTGTTTGGTGGTTCTAAATATATCAGGAAGGAAGTCTTTTATTGAGGTTTGCTTCTTTCTTTCCCTCTGCCAGCGAGGCTAACCTGTCCAGATCACTAGGATAAAGTAGTGATCGATGGTGTTTTCAGGTCGTCAGAGACACACCTGTTCCTCCTGATGACGGGGAATCACCTGAGCAGGTGATCTGTGAAGATCTGATTCAGGACTTTTTTAGGACAAACAGCATTATTACAACAGCAGTAAGAGAGGAGACACATTTAGACTGATCTAGAAATCTTTCTCAGCTTGAAGGAGGTGAATTCATCAAGAGTCCAGTGGAGAATTTAAAGTGCCAGAGTGTTTAGAGAAGATGAACAGGAAGGATCTGGTGCAGAAGCTTCCAGGCACCAGTTCAGGACCAGCAGGTCAGTCACACTAACTTTCAGTCAAAATTAAAACTATAACAAATGTAATATGTGATCTGTCTCGACAAACAGTGAACAGCACTGAGGTGGAGATGACAGGCTCATATATAAAATGTGACTGTTAGTGTTTGGCCAATTTGCCTGTGAGCTTGTTTTACCCTGAATGGTATGTTTCCCAGTGAGGTATCAAGATCTGACTGCCTCCTCAGTATCATGTGAAAGGCTTTTTGTATTTCTAAACAGAGAAACCAACAGAGTCCAAGCACTTGCTTCATGTGGGTGAGAAGCTTTCTTTTTGGTGCACACCTCACAGAAGACAAGCATGTTGTTATGGCACCATCTTGTGGAATGATTCCACTATTGTTTTTATGTTTGGTTTGAATTATTCTGAACCAAATCTTATTTTTGTAACTGCTACCAGTGATTGTTACCCCTGGTTGACTTTGAATAGATAAAAAAAAAGGGGGTGAGTGTTTTGAAAGGCTCCTCAAGATCCAGCTCCCTTCAAAGAGCCTTAAATCCCATCTGTATAAAATATGTGTCAGACATGTTGCTTTGTAGCAGCTGTGGTTGGTTTCCACCAGATTACTGCTCACTAAATGTCTCCATACTTCAGTGTGCTGCACATTGTTTCCTCAAAGAATCAAAAGGTGCACATTGTATAAGTATTATTTCAATCTAGCAATTTATTCCTACTTGCTGAAACATTTAATATTTGTAATCCATTTAAATGCTCCTTGTATCCCTATATTTTATACTCCCAAAGAATTGGGAGAAAATAGTTATCTACATGTTTTCTATGAGTTTAAATGAACTCTGCTCTTTAAAAAGGATGTTTGTGGCTCTTAAAAGAGCCTTTGTGGTTGTGGTTGTGGTTCCTGTTGTGTTTCCGGGAGTCAGTCTAAGCTCTCTCTCCGCGGATGCGGCGGGCCAGCTGGATGTCTTTGGGCATGATGGTGACCCTCTTGGCGTGGATGGCGCACAGGTTGGTGTCCTCGAAGAGTCCGACCAGGTAAGCCTCGCTGGCCTCCTGCAGAGCCATGACGGCCGAGCTCTGGAAGCGCAGGTCGGTCTTGAAGTCCTGAGCGATCTCGCGGACCAGGCGCTGGAAGGGCAGCTTGCGGATGAGCAGCTCGGTGGACTTCTGGTAGCGGCGGATCTCCCTGAGGGCCACCGTGCCGGGCCTGTAGCGGTGAGGCTTCTTCACTCCGCCGGTGGCCGGGGCGCTCTTGCGGGCGGCCTTGGTGGCCAGCTGCTTCCTGGGAGCTTTTCCTCCGGTGGACTTACGGGCGGTCTGCTTGGTTCGGGCCATTTTCCTGCTTCCTCTGTCTCCTCTCACTTCACAGATAAACAATGAATGAAGCTCCGCTTGCTGCTGCCGCTTTATAAAGGAGCCGCCGGAGCCACGGCAGCGCTGATTGGTCCAGACGGAGGAGCGCGCGCCCCAAAGCTGCCTGACTATTGGACGAGACGGATTCAAACTGACAGAAGTTTAACGGTCAGAGAGAAAGAAAGAAAGAAAGATTAACGGCTCATATTACAATTAAAACATTGTTTACACTAAACATTTTCCTTAATGTGTTTTTCTCTGAACTGTGGCTTGAAGAACAATCACCTCACTTCCTTGTATTGATCAGCTACAAACCTTTCTGATGTGTGAACAAATATCAATGCTACAAACAAACATCCCATAGAGAACAGGAGGAAGCTGCTTGAACTACTTTAAGGCTCCAGTCTCCATCACAACCAGCCTCCTGTCATCAGAGGGGGGAGAGATGGACATACTTCAGTCCTTCAACATTAAACACAAAGCTGAATTATTATTTTATTGGTCCTCAACACTTATTCCAGGGGCGTCTCTCTGGGACAGGCTGAGCAGAATAGATGTTCAGTTTCCCCACAGGATCAAACCACCTGATCGATGGGCTCAGAAAGAGAAAACTATTTAAAGATCTGATGAGTCTGAGTTCTTCATTCACTCTCAATCTGTTCTATAGAAAACAGATGCTACTGATATGATCTACTGTCCAATAATCAGTTGATGAAAAGACCACCTGCTTTGTGCTTCTCATCACATTCTTTGCTGGGTTTATTGTCAGGGTCTCTAAATCCACTAGATCAAATTAATGAAATCAGTTCAAATAAAGATCACTTCAGATCATTTGTCTTACAGTGAAATGTTTGCAGCCGCAGTAGAAGAAGACACTTTAGCACAGATGTGTGTAAAAAAGTGTTTTTTTTATACAAGTTTCATCCAAAGATCTGCTCTCAGTCGTCATAAATAAAGAGATTTAACAGTTGTAACGTACAATAAAAGATCAATTCAGCAGAGTAAAAGATACCAAAGATGTTCATACTCATAAAATACAAGCACCTTCAGATTATAGCAATTATTCCAAAAATGTAGAAAAACATTCCAGCTTTGACCATAAACTGGACCTTTGAAGGGAGAAATGTACCATTAAAGAACACAATTATTACTAAACACTCAACAGTATTTTACATCATGTCTTTTAGAGCTTCTACATTCATTTTGTCTTTGTTTTTATATGAATAAACAATAAACAAGACTTTAAGCACAGCTCACTTTAGCAAAAGTACTTTTATATAGTTGGAATAAGTCATGATGTAGTTGAGGCTGAGTGAATCCCACATCATCAATCTGAATAGAACAGATTGACAGGATCTTTATTGATCCCCAGGGGGGAAATTCTGATAAATAAGAACAAAATTAACAGACTATACACACATTTCACTTTAACCAAATACACTTTAAATATAAAAACTAGTATAAAGTTGTAATATCATTGTAAAGACATTGAGGAGGATTTGCTCTGTAGAGGCTGTGGAGGCTCTTAAAAGAGCCGTTGTTGCAGCAGGTGGTGGATGAAGGAGCTGCTTTACTTCTTGGCCTTCTTGGCTGCAGGTTTCTTAGCCGGAGCTTTCTTGGCTGGTACCTTCTTGGCGGGCTTCTTGGGGCTCTTCTTGGGAGCAGCAGCCTTCTTGGGGCTCTTCTTGGCTGCTGCCGGCTTCTTAGCGGCCGCTGCTTTCTTGGCCGGTGCCTTCTTCGGGGACTTCTTGGGGGCAGCTGCTTTCTTGGCTGCGGGCTTCTTTGCTGCCGGTTTCTTGGCCGCTACTTTCTTGGCCGCGGGCTTCTTGACCTTAGCCGGAGCTTTCTTGGCCGCCGCCGCTTTCTTGACGGGCTTGACGGCCTTGGGCTCCTTGGCCAGCTTGAAGGAGCCGGACGCCCCGGTCCCTTTGGTCTGAGTCAGGGTCCCTTTCCCCACGAGCTTGATGACGGCGCTGTTGATGCGCTTGTTGCTCTTGGCCACATCCACTCCTTTGGCGGCCAGAGCCTTCTTCAGCGCCGCCACCGAGAGCCCCTTCCGCTCCTTGGACGCGGCCACGGCGGTGACTATCAGTTTTGGGAGAGTGGGTCCGTCCTTCTTGGGCCGGGGAGCGGCCTTCTTCTTAGCGGCCTTAGCCGGAGCCTTAGCCGGGGCTTTGGCCGGAGCGGCCGCTGCTGCTGGAGCTTCTTCTGCCATGTTTGTGTGTGTTCGCTCTGCTGTGTTTGTCTCAGCGTGTCCGAGCTCAGAGCAGGAGGCGGGACTTATAAAGGACGTGAGAACCGTGGAGACTCAACGCCCAAAGCCGCTCCGCTGCTCGCCTCAAATGTGGCGACACTTGTGTTTTCTCTTCCTCATTTTAGGGATAAAATACACTCAGGATCAACGTTTTGGACCCCAATTCTTACCGCTTTGCTTAGAAAACGCTCTTCGCTTCAGACTCCGCTCATGTTGGGCCACATGGACTCATGTGTTTAACTCCACGGGGCTTCAAACCTCCGGAATACACCGTCACTTTGGACAACTCGCGGAGAGTTTTCTTCACATTTCTCCTGTAAAAGTGCTCAAAAGTTACTTGTATTCAATGTGACAGCGCTGCTGCTGTTAGCAAACACATGTGGCGATGGAATAAAGGTGAAATCTCCGCACTAATGTGCTTTATTTAGTCTCAACCAGGAGGGTTTTCGCTGCAGGTAAACACAGGGACTCCTGTCTGTGACGGAGCCGCTGGAAAACACTTCCCTTCTCCACTAAAAGTTGCTTCAACACCGCAAAACATTTGACTGACTGTGATTTCTGCCGAAAAGACTCCAGGATGTTTCCATCTTTGGCCCAAACTGCTGCACATGTTGACACAGCAGCTTTAAAACATCATCAGAGGCTCTGAGACCAAAAACATGGAGGAACCAGACAACAAGTGTTTTCAGTGGAATCCAAGATGGAGGAAACAAGAACATCTCAGTTCTTCTCTGATGGACCAATGATGGAAACAACATCTTTATGGTTCAGACTTCAGGTCTGATCTTTGTTATGTGTTTCATGCAACATCAAGTCGACTCAGATCAATTATCTGATTGATCTGCAGAAGTTTCCTTCAGTTTTGTTTTTGGAGAAAGATAAAATATTTCATCTGTTTGGTAACAGATCATTTTTCTGTACCACTTATATTTGAGTGTAAGTAAACAGATCCTGTGGATGTTTTGATCTGCATTATAATAGAAATCCTGTTCTGTTCATCAGGTTATAATATGACATATTATATATGACACTTAAAGGCCAAACAATATTATTAATAGTGCAAAAAAACAAGTGATATAAAGAAAATATCAATTATTAATTACTTTATTTCTCCTTCTATATAATAACCTGCTGCACGCTGTCTTACTGTATTTAACTTTAATGATTAGTTCAAGTTCAACCTGTAATTTTCACCTTTGAGCCAGAATCAGAAAAAGGGTTTTTTTTTACATTTCAGGAATTTGCTTTGGTCTAATTGTTGTGTAAAAAACATGGTGAAAAATAAAGAACCAGAGAAACAGAAATATATTTACAGTCTTTTCTGTCTTTGTGTCACTGTAATATCCACATTTCTTACTTGTAGGATCAATAAAAGAGAATAATATTAGAAAAACTACAGAACTAGTGAGATGAATGTTATAATTCAGCTCCTTCACTCTGAGCTCAAAGTGTTAAGGTCCAAAAACAGGGATCATCAGTGACTTTGTCAGCTGGTCTGAGCTCAACCAGCTTCACATCAGTGTCAGCAAGACCAAGGAGTCATCGTCATCATGAACATCCAGGTCTGGACACTGAGGTGACGGAGAACCACAAAAACCAGGATGTTCACCTGAACAAGACGAGGCCAGAGCTTCGTCACTGCTGAGGAGGCTGATCAGGACTTTTTAACAGGCTCCACAGTCTGATCAGGACTTTTTAACAGGCTCCACAGTCTGATCAGGACTTTTTAACAGGCTCCACAGTCTGATCAGGACTTTTTAACAGGCTCCACAGTCTGATCAGGACTTTTTAACAGGCTCCACAGTCTGATCAGGACTTTTTAACAGGCTCCACAGTCTGATCAGGACTTTTTAACAGGATCCACTGTCTGATCAGGACTTTTTAACAGGATCCACTGTCTGATCAGGACTTTTTAACAGGATCCACTGTCTGATCAGGAGGGTCTCATCCATCCGGGACTCTTCACTGAGGAGGAGGATGTTTGCCAAGCTGAGATCCATCATGGATGCCAGAGCCGGCTCTACCCAATGTGGCGCCCTAGGTGAGATTTTAGATGGCGCCCCCCTCCATCGGCGATTTACATGCACTTACAAAAGAAATCGAATAGCATTGCTTTTATCATTGTCTTTAATTTGTAAGGTAACATGTCACCAAATTTACATACTTAACAAATCACAAATTAATACAAAAACACAAAATCTGAAATACAATATAAATACCCTTACCACAAAATAAAAGCCTGTAAATAAGTGAATAAAGAATAATAATAATAATAATAATAATGATGTGTACTTTAAGACTGACGTAAAGTTTAAAACAATGAACATGCTTTAGATAATATGAACTGTAACACAACCAACAACTAGCGTTAAAAATCAGATCCATGAAGGGTTGAAAATGGAACAGCATTCTGACTGACTATTAAAAGCAGGAAAACCGTTAGCTAGCCAGATGGAAATAAAACAAGCACAGATTAGGCCAATGTAGACACCTACTGAGTAGGTTTAATCTATCCAGATGATCCTAACAGTAAAGACCTCTCCATGCCGCTCAGCTACAGAAATATAACACTGCTTATTTACTGATTAGCATACGATGTTGAGGCTAATCGCTCAGAAGCAAGTGAACAACCTGCTGTTACACTGTGATAACTGCTACACCTGATGCTCACTGTGATAACTGCTACACCTGTGATAACTGTGATAACTGTGATAACTGTGATAACTGCTACACCTGATGTTACACTGTGATAACTGTGATAACTGTGATAACTGCTACACCTGATGTTACACTGTGATAACTGCTACACCTGATGCTGCTTCATGTCATGACTGGATCTTTACTTTACCTCTTTCTTTCTCCCGTTTTCCCTCTTCTTCTTTTGACATGTTTACAATGTTCTCTGGGGTCACATCAATAAATTCGCCCCTCCCCCCACAGAGAGCGAGCAGGTAACGATCAGCCGGAGGGGGGGGGGCTTTACATTTGAATCAACGTGAGCTTTTCCATCTTAAGAGTTAATAGTAATAACTAGTTTTAATATAATCATATTTAAGGTATTTTTTCCCCCTTTTGTGGCGCCCCCTGGAGGCCACGGCGCCCTTAGCATTTGCCTATATTGCCTATTGAAAGAGCCGGCCCTGATGGACGCCACCTCCTCCTGCTGAGACTGGAGGCCCTGAGCAGCTCCTCCAGCAGCAGACTGATCTTATCTTATTGTAGTGTAGTTTAGCTTAGTTTAGTTTAGCTTAGTTCAGCTTGGTTTTTTGGAACCAGAAGAAGAAGGCCTCCTCTGATTGGTCTCTTCCTGGTGTATTTTCCTCTAAATGGACCATAATTGACTAAATGAATGTCCTGCTGTGCTGAAGAAGACAGTGAACTAGAGACTGAGAGCAGAAACTCAGCAGGAAAATGTTCACTGAGCTGATAAACAAGTTCACTTTCTACAGTCTGTGTGAGGAAGCCTTGTTAGCATTAGCTATGGAGGGATATTTATAGTCAAGTCAAGTTTCCTTATTGTCATTATGCAGGCATAACGAAATTTGGCAGACTCCCGGCAAGGCACATACATAAATAAGGCAGAATAAATAAAATAATGTAATATTCTGCCAAATGTCCCATTACAGAACATTTAGAATCATATTAAGTGCTTTTTTTAAGTAGATTTTGATGTAATACTTGTGTATTTTTACCTGAGTGAAGGATTGAAAGCAGGACTTTTACTTTTCCGTCAGTGTCGGATGTTATGATGACTTTTTATCTTTAATGAAATTTTCTAATAAAACAGAACCATCTCGCATTTTCCTTTGTTTTGACTGATACCTCATTAATTTTCTTGACTTCAGTGATATTGTGAGCATCTAAACGCCTTTTTATTCTTATATCTTTATTTCAACTGTCACCACAAAACTCAGCTGCCATTCAGTCTCCTGATCAGTGTAATGTTTAAATAACTGTCAATGAAACGGTGCACAATCAATAATGAATAATAGATAATGATCACATGGTGATCAGCTCATACTTAATGTGTTTCACTTGATTTGATTATGAAACATCAGAAACATCTACACAGCAAATGATCAACTATTATTATTGATTACCTCCAAATTATTTAGTCTTATTTATCTTTGTGTAATTGTTTGAGTTCATAAATATTCCTATAATCTCCACATGAAAAGCAAAAGAGTGTGAAGTGTGTTTGTTCATAAATTCCGGAGCTGACAGGAGATCACTGTATTTACACTAAGTCATATAAGTGAGTGGAACTTTATTTACAGTGGACGGATGTGACGATTCACGTTTTATTTTGAAATCTCAAAGCAGCAAAAAGCGGAAATGTCGTTTAATAATACCGGAACTAGATGAAAAGTCCTCTGATTGGCCGATTGTAGATACGTGGAATTTGACCAATGAGCGAGCAGCTGCTTTTCTATATAAACTCGGTTTCACCGCTCAGCTGTATTTCTCAACGTTGACTCGTCGAAAACAATAATCCAAGATGTCTGGACGTGGCGGTAAAGGAGCAGGAAAGGCCAGAGCCAAGGCTAAGAGCCGCTCATCCCGTGCCGGGCTCCAGTTCCCGGTGGGCCGTGTCCACAGGCTGCTGAGGAAGGGCAACTACGCTCAGCGTGTGGGAGCCGGAGCTCCGGTCTACCTGGCGGCCGTGCTGGAGTACCTGACCGCTGAGATCCTGGAGCTGGCCGGAAACGCCGCCCGCGACAACAAGAAGACCCGTATCATCCCCCGTCACCTGCAGCTGGCCGTCCGCAACGACGAGGAGCTCAACAAGCTGCTGGGCGGAGTCACCATCGCTCAGGGCGGCGTGCTGCCCAACATCCAGGCGGTCCTGCTGCCCAAGAAGACCGACAAGGCTGCCAAGTCCAAGTAAACACCCGGGACCACATCACACCAACACAAAGGCTCTTTTAAGAGCCACCCAACTACACTTAAAGAGCTTTTTCTATAAAATAAAAAGTCACTTTAATCCAGTTTATCATATCTGACTTGCTCACAATGAGATTTCAAAAATCAAGTCAAAGACATAAAATTATACTGAGACAAAGGAGTCCTTTAATAACTGAAGTATAAATAAACCATATATTGCAGGTGGTGATGGTGGTTTGGGGTTTGGAGTCAGTGACCTCCAGTTGTTAGAAACTTTTCGTCCAGTTCTTATATTGGCAGCCCAAGAACCCAACGGAGGTTTTCATTCTGGTCACAGGTAAAGTATTCGCAGCGCTGAAGCCACCCAACTACACTTAAAGAGCTTTTTCTATAAAGTCATTTTAGATTTTATCTTGAAGCGACTCCCTTATGAGTCTCCTCCATGAAATGTTAATGATCATACTCACTACATTAAGTCATCTGAGTTAAGATGAACTTGTCTTATAATTTCAATGTAAACCTATTTCAGGTGGGTGAAGATGGTTTGGGGCTTAAACTCAGTGATATCCAGGGGGTTGAATAAAACAGTGCTATTAGTTTAGTTACTGTTTTCTTTAATCAAACCAAAATGAGGATCCACAGATCTTACTGAGTTCTGCACATGAGGTCTATTTGACGAATTACAAATTGATGTTAAAATGCTTTCACACTCAATCTTGATATATTAAAGACCCATAATGACTGTTGTAAACACCCGGGACCATCAAGAGCTCATTCTATAAAAACAAGTTTATTATATTTTTATACTTTTCCCCTCATAGCTGCTGCACCAATCACTTGCACTTTATTATTACTACCAACTGCCATAATCTACATAATTCTTCTGTATATATTTTGTTTAATTTCTATTCACTTTCTGTCCCCTTTTTGCTGCAGTAACAAACTTTACCCACTGAGGGATCTTTACGTTATCTGTTATATTCCACATAATATTCAGCAGCACTATAAAACACGAAGCACTATGATACAGCAGCATAAAATCAACTCAATTTAATATCAAAGCTCTTTATCTTTAAAAGTTTTGAATAAATGCACCACAGTTCTGAGTCCCTAAGGTGTCCAGCAGTGACTCTACTGATTCTAGTTTGTGGCTCAGAGGTTTAGAAAAGAAACAGCAGCTCTGGAACAATGTGAGCAGTGAAAGTGCTGCATTAGATTAATGTCTTGCACTTTTGTGCCTCCAAATGTAAAGTGCATTATAAATAAAATGTATTATTATTATTATTATCGTGCAAACAAAAAATAAAGAGTATCCACAAATCACACCGAGTTCTGCTCATCAGGTGAAAGTGATGAATTATGAAAAAGGTTAAAATCAACTTCTTAAACAAGATTTTCTTCAGCTGCTACGTGGACTGAAGTTTGTTTAGTCACCTGTTTTTAATCTGACTATTTTTATGCCTTTTTATTGTTATTTTTTATTGATGTATTTGTAGGTTTTTTAGCACAACAAATTTCGTTCACAATAAATCACAATAAAACTTTCTGACTGATTCTGATTTTATGAGACAGTCAGTAATACAGTAACAATATAGTGCTTAAATAAATCCATGTAAACTGTTGAGATAAGAGGCATTTTTTTTATTCCACTTTGAGGAAATTCAGTTCTTACAGTAGCAGAGTGTCGGTAAAAGAGGGATATAGAGAAAATGAAATTAAGACTAATGAATAAATAAAGTTGCACGGGAGAAAAACAAATGAGTGATGACAAGTTTGTGTTGGAGCTCACGTTAAAACCAATTTTTTACCAGAGATTTTAATTTTTACTCCCTTTTCTCAGGAACAAAGTAGATCACCTCCAGACATCCTGATCTGGGATCCAAAACACAGCAGACATCACCGATAACATGATCACTTGCTGTTAACAGGTTTATCAAACAGGCTCTGATCTCCTTTTACACAACGATCAAACTGTAAAACAGAATCAGAATAATCCTCTGGATCTATTTTCTTCTATAAATCCAGATGAACTAAATGCTCCAAACTCTGTTATTACATCCAGCTGCATGAATGTGGGTGAATACTGAAATAAGAAAATCTACTTTATGTCAATCTGGTGCGATAATCTGAAATTATTACAACTGTGATGTTGAATGTTTGAGAATTAGACGATTCCAGTCCATGTTTCTGCTTTTATTTTGAAATCGGTATAACCGGAAACGCAGCTGCTTGCAGTCTGAATAGAGGAACCGGAAGAGCTCAAGCTGTCTTCAAACACGTCCGCAAAGGGGCTTTATAAAGGGCCGCTCGCTGCTGTTTCCTCATCAGTTTTTCTTCAGGAGAAACTAGACTGAGACAAGATGAGCGGAAGAGGCAAAGGAGGAAAGGGACTCGGTAAAGGAGGCGCCAAGCGCCACCGGAAAGTCCTCCGTGATAACATCCAGGGAATCACCAAGCCCGCCATCCGCCGTCTGGCTCGCCGCGGCGGAGTCAAACGTATCTCGGGTCTGATCTACGAGGAGACCCGCGGTGTGCTCAAGGTCTTCCTGGAGAACGTCATCCGGGACGCCGTCACCTACACCGAGCACGCCAAGAGGAAGACGGTCACCGCCATGGACGTGGTGTACGCCCTCAAGAGGCAGGGCCGAACCCTGTACGGCTTCGGAGGTTAAACCAGACCCTCATCCAGTCCACACTCACTCTAACGGCTCTTTTCAGAGCCACCACTTTAACTACAGAGCTGCTCTCTTAAATATTACACTTATTATGTTTTTTCTTAAGATTTGTACAATTATGACAAAGCTACAATAGATCCAACAATTGTACATTTTATCTCTTAGTTCTATATATCACATTTATATTACTTGCTGGTGTTTATTTGTTAACAATGTTACTGGGAACCAGAGACCCAAGAGTTTCACTGCCAGTACCTGCTGAGCATGGGACAAAGTCCTGGAATCTGTTACTCGAAGCTGCTTCATAAAGTGAATCTGTTTTTATTATCTCTTATTAGAGAATATCTAACTTGTGCTGACTGTTGTGCACCAACACCATGTTGTGTTTGGACCCTGAACATCTTTGATAGTTATCCTGTGACTAGTTTCTGTTATACATTAAAAACTGTAATTATAAAATACAATCAGGATCAAGGCCAAGATCCACTAATTGTTTTTGTCATTTTTATGTAGGTACTGTTTCACATTACACTTCAAAAGATAGTAAATAGTAATACTTCTAAATTAAAAGCCACCCAGCTAATGAAGCAGCTATAAAATAGTGCAGCAAGTAATCAATAACTATGAATAAGTTAATATGGGATAGCAGCCACTGACCTGTTGTTCATTAAGAAGTCTGATGGAGCAAAACTGTTTAATGGTGAAACAGCTGTTGTTATTTGTGTTACTGGTTTAAGTAATAGTTTAGTTAAGGGTTTTCACTGTTACTCAGTTTTACAGAATGTCAGTGAACATGTCCTACAAGTATTTAATCTAAATAATTTGCCAAACCATCACTACTCTGACAATTAGCAGAATGTTTAACCATTTGATGGTAATTTAATGGTAAAATACTCAGATTAATACTTATTTTATATCCAAAAAACTACCTTCACATCTGTGCAGAGGTCACAGGTCAACCAGGTATTGTTTTAACGTTATAATCCTTATTGGTGTTTGTGGAGAAATGTTACTCCTGCTCTACCAGTGGTGGCTAGTTTACTGTTTTATGACCTGAACTATTTATTCCTGTCTCCATTTCATTGTTTGATACCTGAGTTTGCCCCAGGTGATGAATAAAGTATCTATGTATTTATAAATCTGATCCCCCAAACAAGAAACGTGGTTATTACAGCAGCACAAAGACCAAAGTGTGTGATGTTTGTGCAGAAGCACTCATTTTAGGATCTTTTCTAGGAGAAGAGGAATGAAAACACCACAACGGCTGCTTAGCTTACTGGACATTTATTCAGCATTAATTCAATTCAATTTTATTTGTATAGCCCAATATCACAACAGAGTGTCTCACAGTGCTTTACAGAATTCACTGAAATAAACAAGTGTAAGCGAACAAACAGTCTAATAAAGAGTCCAGCAGTCGATGAGGCCAATGGTTCAGTCCGGTGGATCAGTCCGAGGCATCACCTGCCCTTTATGACCCTCCTTCTTCGGGAAGGAAAAACTCAAAAAACCCAGTGGGAAAAGAGAAACCTCCGGGAGCACCACAGTGAAGGAGAGATCCAGCTCCCAAGGACGGACAGGCTGTAGCCTTGGACAGACGCACATCCATTGGCTGGTGGAGAACCACATCAGCGGGACCAGGACCAGGATCCATAGGAACCAGGGAACCACATCAGCAGGACCAGGACCAGGATCCACAGGAACCTGAGAGATGAGAAAGCACAGAAACGCTCCGGGGAAGATAGCAAGTTAGAGGCAGACATTTGACTGACATGAGACATAACGATGGAGAGGAAGAGGAGGATAGAGAATAGAGGAGCCCAGTGCATCATGGGAGTCCCCCGGCAGTCTGAGCCTGTAGCAGCATAACTAGGGGCTGGTCTAAGGCCTGATCCAGCCCTAAACTATAAGGGCTATAACAGTTCTTTATTTTCCTTTAGTGCAAATGAACAACCAGTTTTCAAAATGAAACTGAAATTCTCCTTTAATACATATAGTTTGAGATTTTAAGACATTTAAACTGGATCATGTTGAAGTTAGTTTGTCTTTAATCTGTTGTTTCGCTGCAGAGAACAAAAAGCCACCTGGAGCAGATTCATTGTTTTGGATTATCAATACATTTGATTATGAGTCTGTCTGAGTTTGGTCATTAATATGATGATTCACTGAATCTGATTTTCTTTTTCTCCAAAAATAAAACTGAAGGAAATTTGTTCAGTGAGATCTCTACAGATCAATCAGATAATTGATCCAAGTCGACTTGCATGAAACACATAATAAAGATCAAACCTCAAGTTTGAACCATAAACCAACACTGAAACCATGAAATGTTATTTTCAGAACCATCATTGATCCATCAGAGAAGAACTGAGATGTTCTTGTTTCCTCCATCTTGGATTCCACTGAAAACACTTGTTGTCTGGTTCCTCCATGTTTTTGGTCTCAGAGCCTCTGATGATGTTTTAAAGCTGCTGTGTCAACATGTGCAGCAGTTTGGGCCAAAGATGGAAACATCCTGGAGTCTTTTCGGCAGAAATCACAGTCAGTCAAATGTTTTGCGGTGTTGAAGCAACTTTTAGTGGAGAAGGGAAGTGTTTTCCAGCGGCTCCGTCAGAGACAGGAGTCCCTGTGTTTACCTGCAGCGAAAACCCGTCTGGTTGAGACTAAATAAAGCACATTAGTGCGGAGATTTCACCTTTATTCCATCGCCACATGTGTTTGCTAACAGCAGCAGCGCTGTCACATTGAATACAAGTAACTTTTGAGCACTTTTACAGGAGAAATGTGAAGAAAACTCTCCGCGAGTTGTCCAAAGTGACGGTGTATTCCGGAGGTTTGAAGCCCCGTGGAGTTAAACACATGAGTCCATGTGGCCCAACGTGAGCGGAGTCTGAAGCGAAGAGCGTTTTCTAAGCAAAGCGGTAAGAATTGGGGTCCAAAACGTTGATCCTGAGTGTATTTTATCCCTAAAATGAGGAAGAGAAAACACAAGTGTCGCCACATTTGAGGCGAGCAGCGGAGCGGCTTTGGGCGTTGAGTCTCCACGGTTCTCACGTCCTTTATAAGTCCCGCCTCCTGCTCTGAGCTCGGACACGCTGAGACAAACACAGCAGAGCGAACACACACAAACATGGCAGAAGAAGCTCCAGCAGCAGCGGCCGCTCCGGCCAAAGCCCCGGCTAAGGCTCCGGCTAAGGCCGCCAAGAAGAAGGCCGCTCCCCGGCCCAAGAAGGACGGACCCACCCTCCCAAAGCTGATCGTCACCGCCGTGGCCGCGTCCAAGGAGCGGAAGGGGCTCTCGGTGGCGGCGCTGAAGAAGGCTCTGGCCGCCAAAGGAGTGGATGTGGCCAAGAGCAACAAGCGCATCAACAGCGCCGTCATCAAGCTGGTGGGGAAAGGGACCCTGACCCAGACCAAAGGGACCGGGGCGTCCGGCTCCTTCAAGCTGGCCAAGGAGCCCAAGGCCGCCAAGCCCGTCAAGAAAGCGGCGGCGGCCAAGAAAGCTCCGGCTAAGGTCAAGAAGCCCGCGGCCAAGAAAGTAGCGGCCAAGAAAGCGGCAGCAAAGAAGCCCGCAGCCAAGAAAGCAGCTGCCCCCAAGAAGTCCCCGAAGAAGGCACCGGCCAAGAAAGCAGCGGCCGCTAAGAAGCCGGCAGCAGCCAAGAAGAGCCCCAAGAAGGCTGCTGCTCCCAAGAAGAGCCCCAAGAAGCCTGCCAAGAAGGTACCAGCCAAGAAAGCTCCGGCTAAGAAACCTGCAGCCAAGAAGGCCAAGAAGTAAAGCAGCTCCTTCATCCACCACCTGCTGCAACAACGGCTCTTTTAAGAGCCTCCACAGTCTCTTCAGAGCAAATCCTCCTCAATGTCTCTACAATGATATTACAACTTTATACTAGTTCTTATATTTCAAGTGTATTTGGTTAAAGTGAAATGTGTGTATAATCTGTTAATTTTGTTCTTATTTATCAGAATTTCCCCCCTGGGGATCAATAAAGATCCTGTCAATCTGTTCTATTCAGATTGATGATGTGGGATTCACTCAGCCTCAACTACATCATGACTTATTCCAACTATATAAAAGTACTTTTGCTAAAGTGAGCTGTGCTTAAAGTCTTGTTTATTGTTTATTCATATAAAAACAAAGACAAAATGAATGTAGAAGCTCTAAAAGACATGATGTAAAATACTGTTGAGTGTTTAGTAATAATTGTGTTCTTTAATGGTACATTTCTCCCTTCAAAGGTCCAGTTTATGGTCAAAGCTGGAATGTTTTTCTACATTTTTGGAATAATTGCTATAATCTGAAGGTGCTTGTATTTTATGAGTATGAACATCTTTGGTATCTTTTACTCTGCTGAATTGATCTTTTATTGTACGTTACAACTGTTAAATCTCTTTATTTATGACAACTGAGAGCAGATCTTTGGATGAAACTTGTATAAAAAAACACTTTTTTACACACATCTGTGCTAAAGTGTCTTCTTCTACTGCGGCTGCAAACATTTCACTGTAAGACAAATGATCTGAAGTGATCTTTATTTGAACTGGTTTCATTAATTTGATCTAGTGGATTTAGAGACCCTGACAATAAACCCAGCAAAGAATGTGATGAGAAGCACAAAGCAGGTGGTCTTTTCATCAACTGATTATTGGACAGTAGATCATATCAGTAGCATCTGTTTTCTATAGAACAGATTGAGAGTGAATGAAGAACTCAGACTCATCAGATCTTTAAATAGTTTTCTCTTTCTGAGCCCATCGATCAGGTGGTTTGATCCTGTGGGGAAACTGAACATCTATTCTGCTCAGCCTGTCCCAGAGAGACGCCCCTGGAATAAGTGTTGAGGACCAATAAAATAATAATTCAGCTTTGTGTTTAATGTTGAAGGACTGAAGTATGTCCATCTCTCCCTCCTCTGATGACAGGAGGCTGGTTGTGATGGAGACTGGAGCCTTAAAGTAGTTCAAGCAGCTTCCTCCTGTTCTCTATGGGATGTTTGTTTGTAGCATTGATATTTGTTCACACATCAGAAAGGTTTGTAGCTGATCAATACAAGGAAGTAAGGTGATTGTTCTTCAAGCCACAGTTCAGAGAAAAACACATTAAGGAAAATGTTTAGTGTAAACAATGTTTTAATTGTAATATGAGCCGTTAATCTTTCTTTCTTTGTTTCTCTCTGACCGTTAAACTTCCGTCAGTTTGAATCCGTCTCGTCCAATAGTCAGGCAGCTTTGGGGCGCGCGCTCCTCCGTCTGGACCAATCAGCGCTGCCGTGGCTCCGGCGGCTCCTTTATAAAGCGGCAGCAGCGAGCGGAGCTTCATTCATCGTTTATCTGTGAAGTGAGAGGAGACAGAGGAAGCAGGAAAATGGCCCGAACCAAGCAGACCGCCCGTAAGTCCACCGGAGGAAAAGCTCCCAGGAAGCAGCTGGCCACCAAGGCCGCCCGCAAGAGCGCCCCGGCCACCGGCGGAGTGAAGAAGCCTCACCGCTACAGGCCCGGCACGGTGGCCCTCAGGGAGATCCGCCGCTACCAGAAGTCCACCGAGCTGCTCATCCGCAAGCTGCCCTTCCAGCGCCTGGTCCGTGAGATCGCTCAGGACTTCAAGACCGACCTGCGCTTCCAGAGCTCGGCCGTCATGGCTCTGCAGGAGGCCAGCGAGGCTTACCTGGTCGGACTCTTCGAGGACACCAACCTGTGCGCCATCCACGCCAAGAGGGTCACCATCATGCCCAAAGACATCCAGCTGGCCCGCCGCATCCGCGGAGAGAGAGCTTAGACTGACTCCCGGAAACACAACAGGAACCACAACCACAACAACAAAGGCTCTTTTAAGAGCCACAAACATCCTTTTAAAGAGCTGAGTTCATTTAAACTCATAGAAAACATGTAGATAACTATTTTCTCCCAATTCTTTGGGAGTATAAAATATAGGGATACAAGGAGCATTTAAATGGATTACAAATATTAATTGTTTCAGCAAGTAGGAATAAATTGCTAGATTGAAATAATACTTATATTATGTACACATTTTGATTCTTTGAGGAAACAATGTGCAGCACACTGAAGTATGGAGACATTTAGTGAGCAGTAATCTGGTGGAAACCAACCACAGCTGCTACAAAGCAACATGTCTGACACATATTTTATACAGATGGGATTTAAGGCTCTTTGAAGGGAGCTGGATCTTGAGGAGCCTTTCAAAACACTCACCCCTTGTTTTTTTTTTTATTTATCTATTCAAAGTCAACCAGGGGTAACAATCACTGGTAGCAGTTACAAAAATAAGATTTGGTTCAGAATAATTCAAACCAAACATAAAAGCAATAGTGGAATCATTCCACAAGATGGTGCCATAACAACATGCTTGTCTTCTGTGAGGTGTGCACCAAAAAGAAAGCTTCTCACCCACATGAAGCAAGTGCTTGGACTCTGTTGGTTTCTCTGTTTAGAAATACAAAAGCCCTTTCACATGGTACTGAGGAGGCAGTCAGATCTTGATACCTCACTGGGAAACATACCATTCAGGGTAAAACAAGCTCACAGGCAAATTGGCCAAACACTAACAGGCACATTTTACATATGAGCCTGTCATCTCCACCTCAGTGCTGTTCACTGTTTGTCGAGACAGATCACATATTACATTTGTTATAGTTTTAATTTTGACTGAAAGTTAGTGTGACTGACCTGCTGGTCCTGAACTGGTGCCTGGAAGCTTCTGCACCAGATCCTTCCTGTTCATCTTCTCTAAACACTCTGGCACTTTAAATTCTCCACTGGACTCTTGATGAATTCACCTCCTTCAAGCTGAGAAAGATTTCTAGATCAGTCTAAATGTGTCTCCTCTCTTACTGCTGTTGTAATAATGCTGTTTGTCCTAAAAAAGTCCTGAATCAGATCTTCACAGATCACCTGCTCAGGTGATTCCCCGTCATCAGGAGGAACAGGTGTGTCTCTGACGACCTGAAAACACCATCGATCACTACTTTATCCTAGTGATCTGGACAGGTTAGCCTCGCTGGCAGAGGGAAAGAAAGAAGCAAACCTCAATAAAAGACTTCCTTCCTGATATATTTAGAACCACCAAACACAGTTTATAACCTGTTTGAAATCAATCTTTCTCACTTCAGTCTTATCACAAGTGATTCAGTGATTCTGTTGGACTTGACCCCACAGGCCAAGCACTAAATAAACTGGAGTACAAGGAATGAAGGTGCATAAATGTTAATATTTATTATCCACAGTGCAGATGATAAAATCACAATCCTATTCTTCCAAACAGAGTCAAATTATATTTACCATTAATACCTATTGCAGACGAACCTGATAGACTAGGAGTGAAAATGCCACTGCACATTTCACAGATGATTATAACAAAATTAAAGGAAGTTAGTCCGCTCTCATAAGATGCACCAATAGGTCTTTACGAGCCCTGCAAGGTCGAGCGGACTAACTGAAACAGGTACGGCAGGTGGGCTGCAAGAAGTAATTCACAACAAATCACTTTTCAAGGGTTAAAAGGTGGAGAGAACCATTGCCCTCCGGCTGCTCCCACCTTCTGGGTTGCTACTGCCGCCCTCTTGAACGCCGTCTCCGCCTTCTCAACCGCTGCTGTCGCCCTCTTGATCGCTGCCGCCTTCTTGATCACTTCCGCCTTCTTGTCGGCTGCTTCCTTGGCTGCCATGGCCACAGTCTCAGCCTCAGCCGCTTCCTCTGCATCTGCTTTCTTCATTGCAGCATCCTCCTCAGCCTCTGCCACCTTCTCAGCCGCCTCCTTGGCGGCTTCTCTCTTCGCCGCAGCCGCCTTCTCAGCTGCAGCCGCTTTCCTTGCCGCTGTTTTTGCTGCCGCAGTCGCCTTCTTAACTGCTTCCGCATTCAGCTTGAAGAAGACGATGCCGTTGCCATTGGTCTGAGTCAGAGTCCCTTCATGCACCAGGTTGGAGGTGACCATGTTGATGTTAGCCACATCCACTCCTTTGGCGGCCAAAACCTGTTCAAGCGCTGGCTGTGAGAGCCCCCAACGCTCCCTGGACTCAGCCACAGCAGTGATGATCTGCTCCTGGAGGGTGGGAGCTTCTTGTCTGGGATGTGGAGCCCGAAGGTTGCTGGACGTTGTGGCTGCTGGAGCTTCATCTATTATCTCCACCTCAGTGCTGTCCACTGTGTTTGTCGAGAGATCACATATTACAATTGTTATATTTTCAATTCTGACTGAAAATACAAATAAAATCAGTTGTGTGACTGACCTGCTGGTCCTGAACTGGTGCCTGGCAGCTTCTGCACCAGATCCTTCCTGTTCATCTTCTCTAAAATATTCTTGGTCACCTTCAGAGCTCCATCAGGTGTGTAGGCCTTCACCATCAGATCCACCGTTTCCCACATATTTTCCCTCAACAGTTGGCGCTCGTTGATGGTCTCATACTCATCCAGGGCATCAGACATCGTCAGAAACCACAGGAATTTCCTGAGTTCATCGTCTCTTAAATCCTGCAGAAAAGTTAAAAGCACCTCTGACCCCATCGTGGCTCCCTGCTGAAACCAGGAGGAAAAATGTGACACCAAACTATCAGAGCAGCAACAGAAGCTCTGATCGACACCAGAGCAGGTTTTAGCTCTGGAAATAGTTGCTGAGTTCAAACCATCACATCACACATTAAAGTCTCCTCACAGGGTACCTGCAAATATTGGAGAATCAAAATGGCTCGTACAAGGATCTCTTCTGTTCAGAAAACCACAGCTGGTAAACCATTAGTGAGCTAGCTTAGCTTAGCATTACACAATGTCAAATACTCAAAATGTGCAACTATCTGATTGGTTCGTCAAAGAAGGAGGAGAGCAGTGGTTTAGACTGAGCTCTCCTGGTTTGGTGCACAGGCACATAGATCATCCAGTCAGCAGAGACAGCGTCCTAAAGGGGAGGAAAACCTACACTCCCTCATCTTTGAGTCTTTATACATGCTTTGGTTCAACTTCAGGGCGTCTCTCTAATTACCTCTGTTCCCTTATTCAGTATTTAACCTTGAGTTGTTTCTCTGTGTGATCTGAATGTGAGCATGTGTCAGCAAATTATTATGTAACCCAGATAAAATAGGCCACTTTGTAAAGATTTTTGTTGGCCATACATCAGAAGGCCTAGTTTGTGTTGGATTGGATAGTTGGGCTGTCAGTCTGAATTCATGGGCCAATGGAGGCGCCCCTTGGACCCGCCCTACACCTGTGCAGCAGGTGAATTCAAGCATGCATGCACTCAGTCATGAAAGCCCTGGAAGAACACACACTATCATCCTCAGCAAACAATTGCACCTTGACACTTGGCACATTGAACTTGGATCCATATACAAATACCAACCAAAGTGGTGAGTGAATCATGTCATCTCATACACCAACCAAACCCTGCGGATTTATTTCACTTTATAAAAAAAAAACCCATTCATTCAATCCAACAGTGAGCAGCTTTCCGCTCAGGATGCGTGATACGCTGTGCTGCTCAGGATAAGGCTTCTCCAGCTGAATGGATGGTGAGACATGAGTAAAAACACTGCTGATGGAAATCTGAATGCCAGATACACACATTAAACCCAAGTTTAATGTCTTTACCTGTTTACCTAAACAGGTCAGGTTTTTTGGTGGAACAGATCGACATGATGGCGAGCTACAAAGGAACCACTGAACAAACCTCCCTGGTCTGGTGCAGGCCTCAAGCCTGGTGGTGTTAAGACTGCTGCAATGGTAACATACTGTGCCGACAAACTTCTTTTTCCCCCTTCTTCATTTTTTTCCTCTCATTGAGATTGAGAAAGACTTTAAAGGGACATTGTTGTTTTTTCTTCTGTGTGAATTTTGTTATTTCTATATTTGAACTGTTGGAACTTATTGATTTGTGTAATTTAATTCCTTGCAAGGTTTTGTGTTTTGTACATTTTCTCGTTCAATTTATTATTTTTGCTGTGCTTTCTGTTTCAATACAGAATTTGTGTTTGTTTCATTGGTTTTCCTCCAGCTCCATAGCCGTACCATGACTATGTTCTTTTGTTGATGATTTATTTATGTGTGTGTGTGTGTGTGTATATATATATATATATAGATATATATATATATATATATATATATATATATTTATATATATATATATATTTACGTTTATAAGTAAAATACACAATTAATTTAATTTATTTCATCATATGTTACAATTATCTTATTTCTACCTCAGAGCAGATTCCTGAGAGTCTACACCCTAACTGTGAGTATGTGTGTGTGAGTGTGTGAATTTATCTCAGCATAGCTTTACTGCTTATTGATTAATAATACATTTACATAATATAAAAAGGCACTTCATAATCATTATAACTTTTAAATCTCAACACTGGATTCTAACAATACTCTCATTTTTAAAACTAAATGCAAATAACATCATCTACAATACTCCAGAAAATACAGTGAACACAATCTACTATCTACTACTGCACCACAGAAATATGAATCAAAGTCCTGCTCCCACTGACGGGATGAGAAATCAACGGTGAGGCATAATTTCCCCATAAATTATACACGTTAACAAGACATGCTGGTTGTAACAACTGTGCAGATCTGCCGATCACAGACAGTCTACAACTACAACTAACAGGAACAGAAGAACGTTGACTTACACTTCGATCGACAGAGACGACTTCCAGAAGTCCACAAAAAGGGAAATAAAACAGTGAAAATGTCGTTCAAAGGTTCTTTGAGCTGCAGTGAGTGACTGAGCAAACAAAGAGAGAGAGAGAGAGGAGCCAATCAGCAGTGGATCCATCCAGGCCAAACCCTAAACACTCCTTTATCCCAGTGATCCGGACAGATTATATACAAGTTATAGTTTTATTACTTGTGGTGAGCCGATCTATGAAAAATATCAATCGATTGATACCATCATTGGTATCAGTATTGATCAATACTTGTGTGATGAGCTTGATAGTAAAGTCGTGAATGTGGAGAAATGAAACTGAAACTTAACTCCTGTTACATCATAGTGGTTCATGTGGAAACACAGCAGGCTGCAAGATGGCGGAGAGGACGAGGAGTCAGAGCAGCAAACTAAACAGAGGCCTTTCAGCATCATTAAGAATATCCAGGTAGCTGATTTATAGAAGTGAAAGAGAGATTTAGTTAGATTTCCAGCATTAGTTAAGTTATTTTTCAAAGTGTAACTGGTGGTTGGTCATGAACGAGCCGATTTGTTTGTTTTTCTCGTCTTCTTTCTGTTAAAGCTGCACGGTCAAGATGTGTGGTGGCGTCTGTGTGTCCACACTGAGCAGGAACAATTTGGACATATTTTAATATAATTGATAGTTTGAGTTCAGACTTTGCAAAATTAAAATTTCACATCAGACAGGCTCCACAAACAACCTGCACAGACACGTGTGTACTGTTCACCATCAATTCAGTTAGAGGAGGAAAGTCAAGCAAGGGAAGCTGCTGTTAATGAAGGAGCCAGTGTGTCTACAGCATCATCCAGGACAACACCACAGACACCAAGACCTGCAGCCCAGAGCTCTATGACCCCAGTAAAACTAAATAATTTAAAATTAATAAAGCAATATGAATAATACATATTCTATATAATGTGTTTTATACATTAGTAATTCATTTTACACATAATTTGGCAACAAGTTTATTGAAGCAACAAAAAAAATAAATAAATCTGAGGAGCCACTTGGGAGCCGAAAGAGCCGGCTCTCTAAAAAGAGCTGATTTAATCAAAATGTATTTATATAGCCCTTTCCAACAGCCCAAAGGGTGACCACAGTGCTTCACAGATAAAAAAAAAAAAAAAAAAAAAATCAAAGGAATGATTTTAAAAACACATGACTTAAAAATAGCCCACCACTAGTTATCAGCCAGTGATGCTGCTGTTAAAGAGTTTCTTGCCACTGTCTCTCCTCTCTCCCACCTCCTCTCTGGAGTCCAGGGAAAAAAAAACAAAAACCCCACCAATACAAACCTCAAACCTGTGTGTGGCTGAATATAATCTTTTGCATTTCATTCAAATGTACATATTGGTGATGCATTCACTTTAAATTATGAAGCATTGATCCCTCCTACACTGAAGTAGAGTAGAAAGTATCAGTAATAATGGACCTGTAGTCACTTTGGCAGCAGCTCACTCCCTTATAAGGTCGTAGCCATCTGCTCAGCCTTCAAAATAAAAGCCCAGCATCCAGTTCACTGCATGTCAGGATCAGTTAGTACTTCACTAAGATGTTTAGGTAGTTATCAATTTAACTAATTTAAATCCAGCTACACTGAGAACAGTTCAGTCTAGTTACAAGATAATTATCAAACCAGGAGTCAGAACATGTAACAGGACAGCAGCTCTTTCCTGCAGCAGTGGGCGGCCCTGAAAAGGGCCTTTGTGTTGCTGGATGTCAGCAGCTTTACTTGGAGCTGGTGTACTTGGTGACAGCCTTGGTGCCCTCAGACACAGCGTGCTTGGCCAGCTCACCGGGCAGCAGCAGGCGGACGGCGGTCTGGATCTCCCTGGAGGTGATGGTGGAGCGCTTGTTGTAGTGAGCCAGACGGGAGGCCTCACCGGCGATGCGCTCGAAGATGTCGCTAACGAACGAGTTCATGATCAGCATGGCCTTGGAGGAGATACCGGTGTCCGGGTGCACCTGCTTCAGCACCTTGTACACGTAGATGGCGTAGCTCTCCTTCCTGGTCCTCCTCTTCTTCTTGCCGGTCTTGGTCACCTTGGACACGGCCTTCTTGGAGCCTTTCTTCGGGGCTTTCACGGTCTCAGGCATGTTTCCCTTTCGTTGATGAAGCGAGTGGAATAAAGACTGACTGAACCGAGCCCTCAATTCATATCTAAGTGATGTAAATGAGACTGTGCTGTTGCTCGCACATGATTGGTCTTGTCTCTTAAACGAGACTGCGCATGCGCTTGATAAGTAGCCATTAAACAGGAAGTGGAAGAGGACGTTGTGAATTAAGTGTTAAGTGTTAAACCGTATTTATTACCGTATGTATTATTTATAAGGTGAGATACTGAGATTAACAACATCTGATCGTTTTTTAAAAGGAAACACGATTATAAATTATCAGTAAAAAAAGATAAAGTCATGGTTGTCTACTGAGGGATACTGAGCATGCGCCACACAAGCCGCCGGTACAGGAAACAGGAAGTGAAAGAGGCTCTAATACTAATTATGAAAACATCTGTGCGTTTTGTGAATGATGGTGAATATGTCATCAATTTAAATGACATTTATTATAATAAAGCTTTTACAGTAAAGTGCACGTTTTTAGTGGCTTGCAAACCTCCCACTCCAAAGGATATGATGTAATTAGGAAAAAAAAAAAAAACACAAGCAGAAATATATAGAAAGGGAACATGTTTAGAAAATAAGAAAAAAAAAAAAGTAAAAAACTGGCATTTTATTGTTTTAATTATAAACTGTGTTACACTGTGCATGTACAGGCTTTAACCAGCATCTTTTTTTTAAGTATTACAATCAACAGAACATATGTTGCATAAAGGAAGCTCCAGACAGTTGATATTTAATCAGGTGGATTTTATTTTAGTCATTAGTCCCTGAAAACCCAAATTTAGAATTTTAATTGACAGAAATAGCTCAGCATCATTGTGTCATACATATTTACACCCATGTATGGATTATAAGTGATGTGACAAACATTTAGAAGTAGATCAGTTGGTCATTCACAGCACACAGTTAGTTACAGTGAGGGGAAATGTGTTTGAAACATGACATTAATAATGTCAATAATTAATAATGTAATGTCGTGAGTCATTAGTACATTTACCTGCTTATTTCCAATAATCTTTCTACACTATAGATACTGTTCCTACCATGAACAACAGCAGAAAAAGGAGATAGACAGAATTGTCACAGACATGAAAAGTTTTACTATTTTCATCATTTACAGATATTTAATGTTGCTAAACACATTTAATCAGCTCCTCATTTTACAGTATTTGTAGAATGAAGATTTAGGCAGTTGGTGCATTAATATCTGAAACCACTGAGTCTAGTTTAGTCAAAACAAGAGTCACAGTTCACAAGAGCCATTGGACCTTTAAACTAATTTTGAGCTGATCAGGTAAAATAGTAGTTTAAGTACTATTGTTCTTGAGGGTATGTTTTTAATATGAAAGTAGTTTAAAAAAAAAAAAAAAAAAAAAAAAAAAAAGTGTATGTTAGTGACATTACTAATTAAATTAATGAGGTTCAGGGCTGACCTGACTCATAAGGATCTTTTCTATAAGCAGATATAATTCAGTACTAAAGGAAACAGCCTCTCCAGGTTGAGTGTGTGGCCCTTAAAAGGGCCTTTGGGTGTCAGATTGAGGGAATGAGGGTCTGGTTTAACCTCCGAAGCCGTACAGGGTTCGGCCCTGCCTCTTGAGGGCGTACACCACGTCCATGGCGGTGACCGTCTTCCTCTTGGCGTGCTCGGTGTAGGTGACGGCGTCCCGGATGACGTTCTCCAGGAAGACCTTGAGCACACCGCGGGTCTCCTCGTAGATCAGACCCGAGATACGTTTGACTCCGCCGCGGCGAGCCAGACGGCGGATGGCGGGCTTGGTGATTCCCTGGATGTTATCACGGAGGACTTTCCGGTGGCGCTTGGCGCCTCCTTTACCGAGTCCCTTTCCTCCTTTGCCTCTTCCGCTCATCTTGTCTCAGTCTAGTTTGTCCTGAAGAAAAACTGATGAGGAAACAGCAGCGAGCGGCCCTTTATAAAGCCCCTTTGCGGACGTGTTTGAAGACAGCTTGAGCTCTTCCGGTTCCTCTATTCAGACTGCAAGCAGCTGCGTTTCCGGTTATACCGATTTCAAAATAAAAGCAGAAACATGGACTGGAATCGTCTAATTCTCAAACATTCAACATCACAGTTGTAATAATTTCAGATTATCGCACCAGATTGACATAAAGTAGATTTTCTTATTTCAGTATTCACCCACATTCATGCAGCTGGATGTAATAACAGAGTTTGGAGCATTTAGTTCATCTGGATTTATAGAAGAAAATAGATCCAGAGGATTATTCTGATTCTGTTTTACAGTTTGATCGTTGTGTAAAAGGAGATCAGAGCCTGTTTGATAAACCTGTTAACAGCAAGTGATCATGTTATCGGTGATGTCTGTTGTGTTTTGGATCCCAGATCAGGATGTCTGGAGGTGATCTACTTTGTTCCTGAGAAAAGGGAGTAAAAGACTGTGATGTGAGCTCCTACAGAAACTGAGCAGAACACAGAAAGATGTTGAAAACAAACAATGGTACTTTCCTCTCCCACAGAATACCAGAGAAAACCATCAAAGGTTGGAGTCTCCTGTGCAACACACAACTTTATTTATTGTATATTTTTCTTATATTTGTAATAATATTTATATTCTTTATATCCCTTGTGTTTCTTTTGCACTTCCTTTACTTTGTTTCGGCACTTTTTCTGCCTCTGGACTCTGCTGCTGTAAGTCTCTATCTTTCTTAGATTATCTTATATTTCATATATTTCCCACACATCAGGTAAATGTATTGACATGGAGTATAAAGTTATTATATTTCTGACTCTGACATACAGCCATTGATTGGTGGTCATTTAAAAACAGGTGTCGAAACATGAACTGAACACAAACTTATTTTATTGTCTGTCCCGGAGCTTCAGTATATTCGGTCCATGTAGGAACTGGAGAAGATCTGAATCTATAATTTATCACCTCGTGAGCAGAAGTCAGTAAGATGTGGATCCTCCTTCAGTTTGGTTTGGTTAAAGAAAACAATACATAACTAATTTAATGCAGCACTTTCACTGCTCATTGTTTCAGAGCTGCTGTTTCTTTTCTAAACCTCTAGATGTCACTGAGCTACTGAGGTTGGATCAAACCGTCAGCTTCATGTCACTTCTGGACACTTAAGAATTTGAGTTGTCACTTTTTAGTTTTATAATTATTAAATGTTGATGTAACTGTTGGTATTAGGAGTGTAGAAACATGGTTATTAACATTAATCATGAATTTAGTGTAATATAATAAACCTCAAATGTGTTTTTATAGAACAAGCTCTTGATGTAGGAGTGGGTGGCTCTTAAAAGAGCCTTTGTGTCGGTGTGATCTGGTCCCGGGTGTTTACTTGGACTTGGCGGCCTTGTCGGTCTTCTTGGGCAGCAGGACCGCCTGGATGTTGGGCAGCACGCCGCCCTGAGCGATGGTGACTCCGCCCAGCAGCTTGTTGAGCTCCTCGTCGTTGCGGACGGCCAGCTGCAGGTGACGGGGGATGATACGGGTCTTCTTGTTGTCGCGGGCGGCGTTTCCGGCCAGCTCCAGGATCTCAGCGGTCAGGTACTCCAGCACGGCCGCCAGGTAGACCGGAGCTCCGGCTCCCACACGCTGAGCGTAGTTGCCCTTCCTCAGCAGCCTGTGGACACGGCCCACCGGGAACTGGAGCCCGGCACGGGATGAGCGGGTCTTGGCCTTGGCTCTGACTTTACCGGCTCCTTTACCGCCACGTCCAGACATCTTGGATTTCTTTTTGTTTTCTTGGAGTCAACGTTGGGAAATATCTTTTTTCGGTGAAACCGAGTTTATATAGAAAAGCAGCTGCTCGCTCATTGGTCAAATTCCACGTATCTACAATCGACCAATCAGAAGAGTTTTCATCTAGTTCCGGAAATAGTAAACGACATTTCCGCTTTTTGCTGCTTTGAGATTTCAAAATAAAACGTGAATCGTCACATCCGTCCACTGTAAATAAAGTTCCACTCACTTATATGACTTAGTGTAAATACAGTGATCTCCTGTCAGCTCCGGAATTTATGAACAAACACACTTCACACTCTTTTGCTTTTCATGTGGAGATTATAGGAATATTTATGAACTCAAACAATTACACAAAGATAAATAAGACTAAATAATTTGGAGGTAATCAATAATAATAGTTGATCATTTGCTGTGTAGATGTTTCTGATGTTTCATAATCAAATCAAGTGAAACACATTAAGTATGAGCTGATCACCATGTGATCATTATCTATTATTCATTATTGATTGTGCACCGTTTCATTGACAGTTATTTAAACATTAGGCAGGAGATAAGCAGTAGGAGAGACCCTGAACCTGGAGACAGAGACTGGGCCAACAAGCTAAATCTGTTTTTCAACAGATTTGATAATGGGCCCACCCCCTCCCCCTCCCTCCCCCTCCCCAGCCTGAGCACAGACCAGCCTACCCCCAGCTCCTCTCCACCACCATCTCCGGGGCTCTCACCCTCCCCCTCACTTCCACAACCACCTCTGGTCCTCTCACCTCCACCCCCCCTCCTCTCTTCACACCAACTGTTGATCAGGTGAGAAGTCAACTGAAGAAGATTAAAGCCAGGAAACCCGTGGCCTTAACCTCTCACCTGATGAAGGCACTTGAGAGGATCGTCCTAACCCATCTCCGCCCCCTGGTGAGCCCACACATGGATCCCCTGCAGTTTGCATATCAGCCTGGAATTGGGGTGGATGACGCTGTCATCTACCTGCTGCAGAGATCCCTGTCTCACCTGGAGGGCAGTGGAAGCACTGTGAGGATCACTTTCTTTGATTTCTCCAGTGCCTTCAACACAATCCTACCTCCACTGCTCAGGGTGAAGATGGAGAGAGTGGGAGTCAGTGACCAGCTGGCTGCATGGGTCACTGACTACCTCACGGACAGACCCCAGTATGTGAGACTGCAGGACAGTGTGTCTGATGTGGTGGTTTGCAGCACAGGGGCCTCCCAGGGAACGGTACTGTCTCCTTTCCTCTTCACCCTGTACACATCAGACTTCAGGTACGCTACAGACAGTTGTCACCTCCAGAAGTTCTCTGATGACACTGCCATCGTGGGGTGTGTGTCAGAGGGGAACGACTGTGAATACAGGACGGTCATCACGGACTTTGTCGACTGGTGTGGACGAAACAACCTCCTAGTCAACGCCAGCAAGACGAAAGAGATGGTGGTCGACTTCCACAAGAAACCCTCCATCACTGCACCAGTGAGCATCCAGGGACTTGGCATCGAGAGAGTGAGGACATACAAGTACCTGGGTGTTCACCTTAATAATAAACTGGACTGGACAGACAACACTGACTCTCTCTACAAGAGGGGTCAGAGTCGTCTATACCTGCTGAGGAGGCTAGGATCCTTTGGAGTGAGCAGACCACTCCTGAGGACCTTCTTCGAGACTGTGGTGGCATCTGTGGTCCTTTATGCAGTGGTGTGTTGGGGAGGGGGGTGCTCTGAGCGGGACAAGAACAGGCTCAACAGACTAATTAAGAGAGCCGGCTCGGTCTGTGGCTGCCCCCTGGACCCCATAGAGGTGGTGGGAGAGAGGAGGACCTTGTCCAAACTGTCCTCCATCTTGGACAACACCTCCCACCCTCTGCATCAGACTGTGGGGGCCTTAAGCAGCTCCTTCAGTCACAGACTGATACACCCCAGGTGTAAGAAGGAGCGCTTCCGCAGGTCCTTCATCCCGACTGCAGTCAGACTGTACAATGCTGCATTATAGTCTGCTGCACCAACCACCACCACCACCTGTGCACTTTACTATAACATAAACTGTACAATAATTCTCACCCCACTTCACTTCACCCTGTTGTTGTTGTTGTTGTTGTTTGTCTCTGTAATTACATTTTTTTGTCTACATAGGTTTTTACCACTGTATATATTATATTATATTCTGCTATTCAATTTTTCTAATTCTTAACTGTGTGCTTTTATTTTTCTATCTGTCCCTTTGAGCTGCTGTAACAGCAAAGTTTCCCCACTGAGGGATCAATAAATAAATAAATATCTTATCTTATTACACTGATCAGGAGACTGAATGGAAGCTGAGTTTTGTGGTGACAGTTGAAATAAAGATACAAGAATAAAAAGGCGTTTAGATGCTCACAATATCACTGAAGTCAAGAAAATTAATGAGGTATCAGTCAAAACAAAGGAAAATGTGAGATGGTTCTGTTTTATTAGAAAATTTCCTTAAAGATAAAAAGTCATCATAACATCCGACACTGACGGAAAAGTAAAAGTCCTGCTTTCAATCCTTCACTCAGGTAAAAGTACACAAGTATTGCATCAAAATCTACTTTAAAATCTACCGAGGGGCCGGTCAGAGGAGCCCCCTCTGGTGTGTCCTGTCCTGTTTCTGTCCCGTCTCTGTTTCCAAACATCTCATGTTTAAATGCTTGTTGGATATCATAAAGTACGTAACCATTTCTGATTAACTGTTTAGGTCGGTGCGTCACAGACAGCACGTTCCTGTAGTGATGTTATGGTAATCTAACAGTTGGATGTTGGTTGCAAGGCGTGTATCTATAATCTAACTTCAGAATATGTTTTGCACAACAAAAGCACTACAATCAAGGTGTGTCTGTACATTCTGTCTATCTGCTTCACTAAACAACACAGGAGGAGCCACGTCTGTGGAGGTCAGACTGACATATTCTGTTCACTCTCATGAGGAGAGAGTAACTTTATTTGAGAAGGCCTGAAACCTTCTATGGTCATATTAGATTCTAATTCAACAATGGGACACTTGGCAGAATATTACATTCTAAATATCCCTCCATAGCTTCTGCACACAGACTGTAGAAAGTGAACTTTACTTCAAGGTCTGAACAGTGAAGCCTTAAAGCTGCTTCCTCTCTAGTGTCCAGCAGGGGGCGACTCCACTGGCTCCAAACAGAAGTCTGATTGGATGGAAGTCAATGAGGAAATGAGGCGACTTCTCTCCTGATTTATCAGCTCAGTGAACAGTTTCTGCTCTCAGTCTCTAGTTTACAGTCTTCTTCAGCACAGCAGGACGTTCATTTAGTACATTATGGTCCATTTAGAGGAAAATACACCAGGAAGAGACCAATCAGAGGAGGCCTTCTTCTTCTGGTTCCAAAAAACCAAGATGGTGACGCTAAACTAAACTAAACTAAACTAAGCTAAACTACACTACAATAAGATAAGATCAGTCTGCTGCTGGAGGAGGTGGCGTCCATGATGGATCTCAGCTCGGCAAACAGTGGAGAGTCCAGGATGGAGGAGACCCTCCTGACCAGACAGTGGAGCCTGTTAAAAAGTCCTGACCAGACCGTGGAGCCTGTTAAAAAGTCCTGACCAGACTGTGGAGCCTGTTAAAAAGTCCTGATCAGACAGTGGATCCTGTTAAAAAGTCCTGACCAGACAGTGGATCCTGTTAAAAAGTCCTGATCGGACAGTGGATCCTGTTAAAAAGTCCTGATCGGACAGTGGATCCTGTCAAAAAGTCCTGATCGGACAGTGGAGCCTGTTAAAAAGTCCTGATCAGACTGTGGATCCTGTTAAAAAGTCCTGATCAGACTGTGGAGCCTGTTAAAAAGTCCTGATCGGACAGTGGATCCTGTTAAAAAGTCCTGATCGGACAGTGGATCCTGTCAAAAAGTCCTGATCAGACAGTGGAGCCTGTTAAAAAGTCCTGATCGGACAGTGGTTCCTGTCAAAAAGTCCTGATCAGACTGTGGAGCCTGTTAAAAAGTCCTGATCAGACAGTGGATCCTGTTAAAAAGTCCTGATCGGACTGTGGAGCCTGTTAAAAAGTCCTGATCGGACAGTGGATCCTGTTAAAAAGTCCTGATCGGACAGTGGATCCTGTTAAAAAGTCCTGATCGGACAGTGGAGCCTCTTAAAAAGTCCTGATCAGACAGTGGATCCTGTTAAAAAGTCCTGATCGGACAGTGGATCCTGTTAAAAAGTCCTGATCAGACAGTGGATCCTGTTAAAAAGTCCTGATCGGACAGTGGAGCCTCTTAAAAAGTCCTGATCGGACTGTGGAGCCTGTTAAAAAGTCCTGATCGGACTGTGGAGCCTGTTAAAAAGTCCTGATCAGACAGTGGCGCCTGTTAAAAAGTCCTGATCAGACAGTGGCGCCTGTTAAAAAGTCCTGATCAGCCTCCTCAGCAGTGACGAAGCTCTGGCCTCGTCTTGTTCAGGTGAACGTCCTGGTTTTTGTGGTTCTCCATCACCTCAGTGTCCAGACCTGGATGTTCATGATGACGACTCTTGCTGACACTGATGTGAAGCTGGTTGAGCTCAGACCAGCTGACAAAGTCACTGATGATCCCTGTTTTCCAGTTTGTTCTGATTTACACACAGTTTCAGATTCAGTATTTACATGTTGAGCTTCTGGTACTTTTACTTCAGGATCTCAGCACTTTGTCGTCCACTGCAGATAAAAATCTCACGACCAGCGTCTTTGATGACTTCACTCAGTTTAACAATAACATCTTTTTCTAAACTATTACAATATAAAACTGTTAAACATAACTTTTTGCACCTTAACACTCACTTCTTTCAGTAAATTAGCAGTTTGAGCTCAGAGTGAAGGAGCTGAATTATAACATTCGTCTCACTAGTTCTGTAGTTTTTCTAATATTATTCTCTTTTATTGATCCTACAAGTAAGAAATGTGGATATTACAGTGACACAAAGACAGAAAAGACTGTAAATATATTTCTGTTTCTCTGGTTCTTTATTTTTCACCATGTTTTTTACACAACAATTAGACCAAAGCAAAGCAAAGAAAGTAAAGAAATGTAAAAAAAAACAACCTTTTTCTGATTCTGGATCAAAGGTGAACATTACAGGTTGAACTTGAACTAATCATTAAAGTTAGATACAGTAAGACAGCGTGCAGCAGGTTATTATATAGAAGGAGAAATAAAGTAATTAATAATTGATATTTTCTTTATATCAATTGTTTTTTGCACTATTAATAATATTGTTTGGCCTTTAAGTGTCATATATAATATGTCATATTATAACCTGATGAACAGAACAGGATTTCTATTATAATGCAGATCAAAACATCCACAGGATCTGTTTACTTACACTCAAATATAAGTGGTACAGAAAAATGATCTGTTACCAAACAGATGAAATATTTTATCTTTCTCCAAAAACAAAACTGAAGGAAACTTCTGCAGATCAATACGATAATTGATCTGAGTCGACTTGACGTTGCATGAAACACATAACAAAGATCAGAGCTGAAGTTTGAACCATAAAGATGTTGTTTCCATCATTGATCCACCAGAGAAGAACTGAGATGTTCTTGTTTCCTCCATCTTGGATTCCACTGAAAACACTTGTTGTTTGGTTCCTCCATGTTTTTGGTCTCAGAGCCTCTGATGATGTTTTAAAGCTGCTGTGTCAACATGTGCAGCAGTTTGGGCCAAAGATGGAAACATCCTGGAGTCTTTTCGGCAGAAATCACAGTCAGTCAAATGTTTTGCGGTGTTGAAGCAACTTTTAGTGGAGAAGGGAAGTGTTTTCCAGCGGCTCCGTCAGAGACAGGAGTCCCTGTGTTTACCTGCAGCGAAAACCCGTCTGGTTGAGACTAAATAAAACACATTAGTGCGGAGATTTCACCTTTATTCCATCGCCACATGTGTTTGCTAACAGCAGCAGCGCTGTCACATTGAATACAAGTAACTTTTGAGCACTTTTACAGGAGAAATGTGAAGAAAACTCTCCGCGAGTTGTCCAAAGTGACGGTGTATTCCGGAGGTTTGAAGCCCCGTGGAGTTAAACACATGAGTCCATGTGGCCCAACATGAGCGGAGTCTGAAGCGAAGAGCGTTTTCTAAGCAAAGCGGTAAGAATTGGGGTCCAAAACGTTGATCCTGAGTGTATTTTATCCCTAAAATGAGGAAGAGAAAACACAAGTGTCGCCACATTTGAGGCGAGCAGCGGAGCGGCTTTGAGCGTTGAGTCTCCACGGTTCTCACGTCCTTTATAAGTCCCGCCTCACGCTGAGACAAACACAGCAGAGCGAACACACACAAACATGGCAGAAGAAGCTCCAGCAGCAGCGGCCGCTCCGGCCAAAGCCCCGGCTAAGGCTCCGGCTAAGGCCGCCAAGAAGAAGGCCGCTCCCCGGCCCAAGAAGGACGGACCCACCCTCCCAAAACTGATCGTCACCGCCGTGGCCGCGTCCAAGGAGCGGAAGGGGCTCTCGGTGGCGGCGCTGAAGAAGGCTCTGGCCGCCAAAGGAGTGGATGTGGCCAAGAGCAACAAGCGCATCAACAGCGCCGTCATCAAGCTGGTGGGGAAAGGGACCCTGACCCAGACCAAAGGGACCGGGGCGTCCGGCTCCTTCAAGCTGGCCAAGGAGCCCAAGGCCGTCAAGCCCGTCAAGAAAGCGGCGGCGGCCAAGAAAGCTCCGGCTAAGGTCAAGAAGCCCGCGGCCAAGAAAGTAGCGGCCAAGAAACCGGCAGCAAAGAAGCCCGCAGCCAAGAAAGCAGCTGCCCCCAAGAAGTCCCCGAAGAAGGCACCGGCCAAGAAAGCAGCGGCCGCTAAGAAGCCGGCAGCAGCCAAGAAGAGCCCCAAGAAGGCTGCTGCTCCCAAGAAGAGCCCCAAGAAGCCCGTCAAGAAGGTACCAGCCAAGAAAGCTCCGGCTAAGAAACCTGCAGCCAAGAAGGCCAAGAAGTAAAGCAGCTCCTTCATCCACCACCTGCTGCAACAACGGCTCTTTTAAGAGCCTCCACAGCCTCTACAGAGCAAATCCTCCTTAATGTCTTTATAATGATATTACAACTTTATACTAGTTTTTATATTTAAAGTGACACGTGCTTAAAGTCTGTTTATTAGATTGAGAGTCTGTTTATTTTGGTCTTATTTATTCATTTATTTATCAGAATTTCCCCCCTGGGGATCAATAAAGAATTCCTGTCAATCTATTTTATAAGATTGAATCCTGTCAGACCTCATTTAGAAAAACACTGTTTTCCTTCCTCTGTCTCTTTTCAGCCTGATGTCATTGTTTCCTGGCATCAAATATTTAGATGTTCTATAACAACATGAACATGATGTTGGATTTAGTCTAAATCAAAAGCATCAGATCTTAAAATCCTTATTTTCTTTTCCTGTGCAGGTGGATTTGGGGCCTGGATGACAACGACAATTACATTTATTCAGAATAACAAACTCTTTTCCCCAGAAACATGATTATTGAAATAAAGTACGTACTTATATTAATAATTAATGAAACATAATTTGGTTACTTTCCATTTGGGGAGAACGAGGTGGTTTGAGCCTGTGGGGAAGTCCAGCCACATCTTTGGTGACCAAACTGGTCAAATGGAGAGAATAAGAGACACAAGTTCAACAACTATTTTCATGTTCTGGGACTCTTGATTCTTGTGTCTGAATGATAACAGATCAATAATGTGTGTCAGCATTTCAGGAGGTCACAATGTGAGTAGTGATGGGCAAATGATACCGAGGCTTTGGAGCTTGTGTCACTCTTCCTGAAGCGGAGTGATCCGAAACGCTGTGTCAGTGTTTCACTTCGAGCTTCATTGCTTCAAAATGTTTCCGTTGTTTTATTCAGTCATTCATTGTCTTACTGTCTGTGTCATAGATATTTGAAAGAACAAATTCTGACAAGAGCAGAGGATCCCCTGAAGTAAACCTGCATGCAAGTATCTGTGCATCCCAGCACCATCTGTTCCCTGTGAAAGGATATTTTGCCGACTGAAGCCTGCGACAGTAGAAAAAGTTATATTTCTCAATAAAAACCTGTGAAGACAAATAACTTGTCTGCTTCTGTGAATAATCATTCCATGTCAACCATACAAGTCCCCAAATGACAAACCATTATCTTTAAAGGTTTTCCTTAAAAACACCATGATAGTAGGAAGGATCTCTAATCCTGTTAGGGACTTTTAGTACAGTTTTTAAATAAAGCTCAAAGCTTTAAATAAACCCTTAAACATTTAACCCTTAATATAATTAAATATAATTTATTCTTTGGGTTAATCTGGACTGTGTTTTAGAGTATGGGGGAGAGCATCTGTATATTTCATTGTAATGACGATATAATCATTATTTGGTATGAATGACCACACAGACTTTTCTGAACTTTTATTGCTGTCATGGGATTGAAACAGTGCTTCAGTCGTGCTCTTCAGAGGTTACTATGACTTCAGTTGTCCCCCAGATGTCACCGTCACTGAAGTCTTGAAGCTTTGAAGCTTTATCGGCACAATTGTCAGGAAAGCCTCAGTGCTTCATGAGGCTTCACTTGCCCACCACTAAATATGAGTTACTATACTTTCAATAAAGTTTTATTTTACTGAGAGTAAACGGTAACTGCAATCACCTCAACACACCGATTATTTAACAGCTCCATGATGTTTTATGGCTAAAACTTGGCAGGAGCTTCACCGTGGAGCTGATGGCCTCAGAGGATGTGACCAGCAGAGTCCACACAGGAGGCTTTACAAAAAAGAAGAGCAGAGTTTCAAAATAAAAGCTTTCAAGTGTAGCAGCACATGAGTATTGTTCTCTAATGGGGGGGCACCAGGCCAGATGTCAGCCGCTCAGAGGGGTTTTAACACCATGACGACCAGAGATTCATCCTGGATGGAGAAACACTCTGACTGTGACTTTAGCTGCTGTCTGTAGCTGCAGCACAATAAAGCAGGAAGTACATCCAAGAAACACATTTAAAGCAGCAGAAGAAGAAGAAACGCTGCCTGTTTGATCCCGTTAGAGACACATTTAAAGCAGCAGAAGAAGAAACGCTGCCTGTTTGATCCCGTTAGACACATTTAAAGCAGCAGAAGAAGAAACGCTGCCTGTTTGATCCCGTTAGACACATTTAAAGCAGCAGAAGAAGAAACGCGGCCTGTTTGATCCTGTTAGAAGCTTCAACATCAGTTTAATGACCAAACCAGCAGGAACACTGATCAGCAGGAAAAGTGAAACAACATTTTAAGAAACTCAGTTTTAATCCACAGTTTACTTCCAATTTATCCTCTCCACCATATTTAGACACACGCTGGATCAGAACAGGAAAAACAACTAAATTATTTGTTGTGTGATTAAAGTGATTAAATACCTTTCTTTCTTTCTTTCTTTGTTTCTGACCATTAAACTTCCGTCAGTTTGAATCCTTCTCGTCCAATAGTCAGGCAGCTTTGGGGCGCGCGCTCCTCCGTCTGGACCAATCAGCGCTGCCGTGGCTCCGGCGGCTCCTTTATAAAGCGGCAGCAGCGAGCGGAGCTTCATTCATCGTTTATCTGTGAAGTGAGAGGAGACAGAGGAAGCAGGAAAATGGCCCGAACCAAGCAGACCGCCCGTAAGTCCACCGGAGGAAAAGCTCCCAGGAAGCAGCTGGCCACCAAGGCCGCCCGCAAGAGCGCCCCGGCCACCGGCGGAGTGAAGAAGCCTCACCGCTACAGGCCCGGCACGGTGGCCCTCAGGGAGATCCGCCGCTACCAGAAGTCCACCGAGCTGCTCATCCGCAAGCTACCCTTCCAGCGCCTGGTCCGCGAGATCGCTCAGGACTTCAAGACCGACCTGCGCTTCCAGAGCTCGGCCGTCATGGCTCTGCAGGAGGCCAGCGAGGCTTACCTGGTCGGTCTCTTCGAGGACACCAACCTGTGCGCCATCCACGCCAAGAGGGTCACCATCATGCCCAAAGACATCCAGCTGGCCCGCCGCATCCGCGGAGAGAGAGCTTAGACTGACTCCCGGAAACACAACAGGAACCACAACCACAACAACAAAGGCTCTTTTAAGAGCCACAAACATCCTTTTAAAGAGCTGAGTTCATTTAAACTCTAGAAAACACATGTAGAAGAGGGTTTTCTATTTTAATGGGAGAATAAAATGGTGTGTATAGATATAGAGCAGATAGGTAGCTATCTAGATAGATCTATTACTTAGATGACAGTCAATGTCATAGTAGCAAACTAGATTTAAATAAAACACCTTTCATTCTTTGTGGAAACAATGTGCTGCATATTGATAAGGTTGATTTGAGAAACATGCACATCTACAGTATGGATGTAGTGAGCGGTAATATGGTGGAAACCTTCCACGACTGTTACAAAGCAACATGTCTGCCACATATTTTAGTAATGATGGAAGTGTCAAGGAGTCACATGTCCCTAGCCATCCTGCTGATATCACCTCACCCACACGTCTCCACTGCAGATGTGCTGTATATATGTTCTAAGTAACACCTGAAGAGCCTGAGCACTGTAATTTTTGTGTAAATGAAAGGAAAACAGAGAACTTTTAAAAAATACAAATTTAATCTGTACAATTTTCATTCAGAAACTGCAGTATTTTTCCAAGTTAAAAGGTTTTGCCACAATCAAACCAAAACAAAAAAGGAGAACTCAAGTTTTCTACCTGGTGTCTTAAAACAGTGGTTCCCAAAGTGTGGGTTGTGGCCCCCTGATGGGTCATGTAGGTACAGCAGGTGGGCTGCAAGAAGTAATTTACAAATTTTCAATTTTCAAGGGTGAAGAAGTCAGAGAGCCGTCTCCCTGCAGCTATTGCCGCCTTCTCAGCCACTGCTTCTGCTTTCTTGGCTGCTGCTTTCTTCGTAGCTAACACCTTCTCGGCCGCGTCAGCCTTCTTGGTTGCTGCCGCTCTCTTGGCTGCTTCCGCCTCGTTGGCGGCTGCTTCCTTCGCTACTATGGCCAACCTCGCAGCCTTAGCCGCTTTCTTGGCATCTGCTTCCTTCATTGCAGCGTCCTCGTCAGCCGCTGCTGCCTTCTCAGCCTCCTCCTTGGCGGCTTTTCTCTTCGCTGCAGCTGCCTTCTCTGTCACAGCTGCTTTCTTGGCTGCTATTTTCGCTGCCGCCTCGGCCTCCTTGGCTGCTTCGGCCTTCTCTGTGGCACTTTTTTTCACTGCAGCCGCCTTTTCAGCCGCCTTGTCGGCAGCTGCTCTCTTCTTTGCTGCCGCCTTCCCGGCCACAGCCGCTTCATTGGCTGCAGCTTTCGCTGCAGCTGCAGGCTTCTTCACTGTAGTGGGACCTTTCTTGGCAGTTTTGGGCTCCTTGGCCAGCTTGAAGATGCCATTGTTCTGGGTCAGAGTCCCATCACGCACCAGGTTTAAGGTGACCCTGTTGATGTCCTTGTTGCTTTTAGCCACATCCACTCCTTTGGCAGCCAAAACCTTTCTGAGCTCCGGCCGTGAGAGCCCCTTACGCTCACTGGACTCAGCCACAGCAGTGATGATCTGCTCCTCAAGGGTGGGAGCTTCCTGTCTGGGATGTGGAGCCTGAAGGTTTCTGGACGTTGTGGCTGCTGGAGCTTCGTCTCTCATCTGCACCTCAGTGCTGTTCACTGTGTTTGTCAAGAGAGGTCACATATTATATTTGTTATATTTTCAATTCTAACTTTTTCATCTGAAAATACAAATAAAATCAGTTGTGTGACTGACCTGCTGGTCCTGAACTGGTGCCAGGCAGCGTCTGCACCAGATCGTTCCTGTTCATCTTCCCTAAAATATTTTTGGTCACCTTCAGAGCTCCATCAGGTGTGTAGGCCTTCACCATCAGATCCACTGTGTCCCACCTCTGTGCCTTCTCCAACTGGCACTCATTTATGGGCTGGTAGCCGCACAGGACGTCAGGCATCTTCAGACGCCACAGGAATACCTTGAATTCATCGTCTGTTAAACCCTGCAGAACTCTCAAAAGCACCTCTGGCCCCATCGTGGCTCCCTGCTGAAACCAGAAGGAAAAATGTGACACCAAACTATCAGAGCAGCAACAGAAGCTCTGATCGACACCAGAGCAGGTTTTAGCTCTGGAAATAGTTGCTGAGTTCAAACCAGCTCATCACACATTAAAGTCTCCTCACAGAGTGACTCAGCCGCTCTGATTAGCTCTGCTGTCCTTGTACCTGCTGTTTTCAAGTCTGACTTGGCTGTATTCTAACAATATTTTCATTTTTCAACTAAATGCAAACAACATCATCTACAAGACTCCAGAAAATACAGTGAACACTATCTACTACTGCACCACTGGTGTTATAGGCCACATAAATATGAATCAAACAAAGTCCTGCTCAAACTGACGGGATGAGAAATCAACAGTGAGACATAATTTCCCTATAAATTATACACGTTAACAAGACATGTTGGTTGTAACAACTGTGCAGATCACAGGTAGTTTACAGGTCTGAACAGGTAAACGGTTTGTTCTCCAGGAAGTTTGCTACAACTCTGATCTCTCTTTTCATCTGTGGCTCCTCTGTGTCACAGGCAAACTGGCAAAACTCCACACGAACACTAACAGGTACATTAGCCTCAGGTCTTTACATCCACGAGCCTGCCAGGCCGAGCGGACTAACTACAACACATCCTTCAAATTAAACTAAAAAGGAAGCAGAAGACAGTCAACAGTCACTGTAAAAACACTATTAAAGACTAATGTGTTCAACAGATTCGCTGATCACAGGTAGACTGTGGTTTATTTTCTGGGAAGTTGGTTACAACTCTGATCTCTCTTTTCATCTGTGGAAACTAAATCAGAACCCGTAACAACAAAGGAAGAACTTTGACTTACATTTCGATGAACAGAGACGACTTCCAGATGTCCAAAAGGGAAATAAAACAGTGAAAATATCGTTCAAAGATGCCACAGTTCTTCCTGTTTCTTTCGGATGAGCTGCAGTGAACGACGGAGTAAACAAAGAGAGAGAAAGAGCGGGAGAGAGGAGCCAATCAGCAGTGGATCCCTCCAGGCCAAATCCTAAACACTCCTTTATCCCAGTGATCCGGACAGATTATATACAAGTTATGGTTTTGTTACTAGTGGTGAGCCGATCTATGAAAAATATCGATTGATCGATACCATCATTGGTATCGGTATTGATCAATACTTGTGTGATGAGCTTGATAGTAAAGTCGTGAATGTGGAGAAATGAAACTGAAACTTAACTCCTGTTAGATCATTAGTGGTTCATGTGGAAACACAGCAGGCTGCAAGATGGCGGAGAGGACGAGGAGTCAGAGCAGCAAACTAAACAGAGGGAGGAGGATCTGGCACTGAAACAGAGGCCTTTCAGCATCATTAAGAATATCCAGGTAGCTGATTTATAGAAGTGAAAGAGAGATTTAGTCATTTCCAGCATTAGTTAAGTTATTTTTCAAAGTGTAACTGGTGGTCATGTGTAATTTTAGCAGACTTTTTAGCAACACTGTTCTGTTCAAAAATAAAAGACAGTACAGCAGCTTTTCATAAACTGGCTCCTCCGTGCACACCTCCTCCTCAGCGGGGCCTCCAGCCGACTGAGTAACATTCATCATAGGATTATTAAAAGAAAACAGCATATTGTGATCGTATAGTTACAATTTCATATTAAAGAAAACCATATATAATGCCTAGAGGAATTACTCTCCCTCCCACCAGTAGCAAATTTTATATTTTACCTTATGAACATTAACAAACAATTGTCTCCATAGTGCTGAAAATCATTATACACAATACAAATGGGGAACCTCACATACCTGTTCACAGCAGCTTTTCTTAACCTGGCTCCTCCATTCACACCCTTAAAGACAAAGGTCCAAAAAGCGCGAACCGCATGAGAAACCGCATGAATGCTCCAGCAACCTAGCTTAGCATCGTAAATTTGCATATTAGCACATAAATTAGCATATATTAGCACATAAAAGTGCTGTACTTTACAAAAACAACTGTACACTCCTGTACCAACTGACCTGAGGCCGTTAAACAGTCTGTGAGTCTAACAGAACCCGCTATTTAACGCTTTTAGCATATTTTAACCTGTAGTGACGGAAACAACACTCACCTGTGCTCAGCGGGGCTCCAGCCGACTGAGAAGGCGGGGCGAATTGACAGGTAGTGACGTCAGTGGAAGACCAAAAGTCATTTAAGAAAATAAAAGTCTTCCAGAATAAATTACAAAAATACATGGAATTATGTACACACTAACAATAAAAACAAAATGATCACTTGATCAAGGGGATGGATATTTGGTGAAATAAACATTGTTTGAACACACCTGTTACATATATATAGTATTTTTTTCCTTTTTCTTCCCACTAACAAATGGAGATGGTGCTATGGTCAGTGAACCCTTGGTAACAATGAGCCTTATAGAAACAGAATGAACAAACAAGACAACATCAAACTAGAATGAACAGAACAAGCAGAACATGTAGCTGCAGCAGAAAGACGGCGACTGATGTGTTCAGCATAACATCAATAACATCAGTTGTCTAGTAGTGGTTCTGCACTGCTGAAACAAAAGAGGCTGCACTAGAATTATATAGTTGCACAGTAGCTGCAGTATCTACAGCAGCATTATTGGGCACCTTTGCTTCATTTCAACCTCTTCATCAATATGACAAATATGAGTTCCCTTGACGAGGGGAATATTTATTCATTTTTTATTTTCAAGACATTATTACTATTATTTATTTTATTTCATTTATTGTTTTAATTGTTTTTTCTTAAGGCTTGCAGCAGCGCCGTCTCTGCATACAGGGGAAACCCTCCTCCTTTTAGTGGACTCCATGAAATTAGCAAAGCTCCAACACAAACACTAACATGCACATTTTGCACATGTGCTTCATGCACTACTCACAAAAAGTTTGGGATATTCGGCTTTCAGGTGAAATTTCAGGATGAACCACCACCAATACATTTCCTGCTTCAGTTAGAATTGGTATTTAAACAGTCCTCCTCATCCTGCTGTTCACATTCTGACATCATGAGACCAAGACGACACCTAACAGTTGATCAGCAGCACCTCAACACTGGAGGCTTCAAACAGGAAGTCCTCAGACGGAGGTGTTCACTGAGCTTAGAGGGTCACAGAGTGTCATCAGGAGGTTGGAACAGTGATACAGAGACTGGAAGAGTCACAGAAAGGAGAGGAGTGGACGTCCTTTGGCCACGTCCCAATTTTACGTTTACCCTCTGTTAGGAAATAGAAAATGTGCAGACACGCTTATGCTAATACATTTTTATGTTAGTACATTTATGCTTTATTATCATGAAGTTTTAGCCTGATGCTGGACTGTGTGATGGTTGCTGTGACCTTTACACAGACCAAAGAGACGTGTGTTGGCGTAGGATGTATCAGACTGTGCTTGCATTCTTGAGATAAAGAAGAGTTCGAGAAGGCCTTGAACGGTGAGAAGTCAGCGTTTCTTTCAGTAAATTGTTTAAAATGAAGAAACTACCAGTGCATGCTTCTACTTAAATGTCCTACTTTCATGATATAATATCACTGTAGCATTCACTTTTTATATTTTCCATAAATTTCACCTGAAAGTTGAATATCCCTAACTTTTAGTGAGTAGTGTATGTGTTCTAAATCACACCAACACCCAAACCACTTCCTACCAGCGAAGCTTCGGGCCAATGAAGCAAGATAACAGACTTCCTGGACTTCTTGACACACTCCGATGCCTCGGCACAGTTTTTATATTAAATGTATACATATATATATATACACACAACAGGGTTTACTTCATGTTTGAAATTATTCTTTTCCACTTACGTCTTGTGAAGTGATTCAGTGATTTGATCTGATGAAGATATTAATTTTGATGTTTTTTTCTGTAAATTCAAATCTCTTTTTTTTTGTAGATAGTGATGTTTACTCTTTACAGCCAGTTTACATCTCAGTTCATTTATATGTGTATACATTTACCACATTTGTGATGCTGTACTGTTTGCTGCTGGAAGAGCCTGAGAATTGTAATTGTTGTGTAAATGAAAGAAAAACAAAAAAACTTCATTCATCAGTATAAAATCTTCATTCAGGAACAGCAGTATGCAGGTGGGCTGCAAGAAGTAATTTACAACAAATCAAGTTTCTCATCAGCAAACAAAGACATGGAGGGTGTAGAAGGCAGAGAGAGCCGTCTCCCTGCGGCTGCTGCTGCCTTCTCGGCTGCTGCTTTCTTTGTTGCCGCCACCCTCTCGGCCGCTGCTGCCTTCTCAGCCGCCTTCTCAGCCGCTGCTTTCTTCGTTGCGGCCACCTTCTCAGCTGCTTCCGCCTTCTTGGCCACTGCTGCCATCTCAGCAATTGCTTTATTTGCTGCCATGGCCGCCGTCTTGGCCACTGCTGCCTTCTTGGCGGCTGCTTCCTTCGCTTCAGCTGCTTTTTCGGCCGCCTTCTCGGCCGCTGCCACCTTCCCGACTGCTACCGCCACCTTGGCCACTGACGCCTTCTCAGCCGCTGCTTTCTTCGCTGTAGCAGCTGCCTTCACTGCCTCTGTAGCCATCTTGGCCGCTAGCATCATCTCAGCCGTTGCTATCTTCGCTGCCTCCATGGCTGCAGGCTTCTTCACTATAGCGGGCTCTTTCTTGGGCCGCTTGGCTACTGGAGCTTCATCTGTCATCTCCACCTTAATGCATTCTGCTGTGTTTGTCAAGAGAGATCACATATTACATTTATTATATTTTCAATTCTAAGATAAGATATTCCTTTATTTATCCCACAATGGGGAAATTTCAATTCTGACTGAAAATACAAATAAAATCAGAAGTGTGACTGACCTTCTGGTCCTGAACTGGTGCCTGGCAGCCTCTGCACCAGATCGTTCCTGTTCATCTTCTCTAAAACCTTCTTGGTCACCTTCAGAGCTCCATCAAGTGTGTAGGCCTTCACCATCAGATCCACCGTTTCCCCCCTCTCTGCCTTCTCCAACTGGCACTGTTTGATGGGCTTGTAGCCGCCCAGGACCTCAGGCTCCTTCAGATGCCACAGGAAATCCTTGAATTCCTTGTCTGTTAAATCCTGCAGAATACTGAAAAGCACCATTGGCCCCATCGTGGCTCCCTGCTGAAACCAGAAGGAAAAATGTGACACCAAACTATCAGAGCAGCAACAGAAGCTCTGATCGACACCAGAGCAGGTTTTAGCTCTGGAAATAGTTGCTGAGTTCAAACCAGCTCATCACACATTAAAGTCTCCTCACAGAGTGACTCAGCCGCTCTGATTAGCTCTGCTGTCCTTGTACCTGCTGTTTTCAGGTCTGACTTGGCTGTATTCTAACAATATTTTCATTTTTAAAACTAAATGCCAATAACATCATCTACAAGACTCCAGAAAATACAGTGAACACAATCTACTATCTACTACTGCACCACTGGTGTTAACCTCTTATGGGCCACATAAATATGAATCATGATGAATCAAATATGAAATCAGCTGTGAGACATAATTTCCCCATAAATTATACACGTATTAAAAAGACATGCTGGTTGTAACAACTGTGCAGATATTCTGATCACACATAGTTTACAGGTCTGAACAGGTAAACTGTGGTTTCTTTTCCAGGAAGTTGGTTACAACTCTAATCTCTCTTTTCTGTAGAAACTAAATCAGAAGCCGTAACAGCAAAGGAAGAACTTTCACTTACACTTCGATCGACAGAGACGACTGCCAGAAGTCCACAAAAAGGGAAATAAAACAGTGAAAATGTGGTTCAAAGGTTCTTCCTGTTTCTTTAAAATGAGCTGCAGTGAGCGGGCTGAGCCCTGATTGGTCAGACTGAGAGAGAGAGGAGCCAATCAGCAGTGGATCATCATCATAATTACACAATTTCCCCATAAATTATACACATATTAACAAGGCATGCTGGTTGTAACAACTGTGGCTGTGTTCAACAGATTTGCTGATCACAGGTAGACTGTGGTTTATTTTCCAGGAAGTTGGTTACAACTCTAATCTCTCTTTTCATCTGTGGAAACTAAATCAGAAGCCGAAACAGCAAAGGAGGAAGTTTGACTTACACTTCGGTCAACAGAGACGACTTCCAGAAGTCCGAAAACAGGGAAATAAAACAGTCCTTCAAAGGTTCTTCCTGTTTATGAAGGATAGATAGATAGATAGATAGATAGATATTCCTTTATTTATCCCACAATGGGGAAATTTCGAGTCATCAGCAGTTCTGATTCACACATACAGAAAATGTGGTTCAAAGGTTCTTCCTGTTTCTTTAAAATGAACTGCAGTGAGCGACTGAGTAGACAAAGAGAGAGCAAGGGAGAAGAGAGAGAGAGAGAGGAGCCAATCAGCAGTGGATCCCTCCAAACCCACAGGAAGCTGCAGAAAAAACAAAGTTTCTCTAAAAAACTGTGCACAGAAAAAAACACAGGGCCAGTAGGAGCTCTTTGACTGGGCTGCAACAGTCTCTGTTACTTTAAATGCTCCACTGGACTCTTGATGAATGAAATTCTCTTGTCTCTGTTACGCCAAACTAATTCTTACTTTCGCCCAGAAGCTACAAAAGATTTTGAGATGAGTTTAAATGTGTCTCCTCTCTTACTGCTGTTGTAATAATGCTCTGTGTTTGTCCTAAAAAAGACTTAAGACTTAATTTACAGCTGCAGACAAACATACTGCAAGCTGCATTGTTTTTAAAGTTAAATAGTCTTAAAGATCCACTTTTTGCACTTAATTTCTTACATTTGCAGCTTTACGGCTTGTTACATGTATGAAAATAGATTATTAACTTGTTCTTCGGGTCCACGTCATCCTTGTTTCCTGCTAATGAAAACTTCAGAGTGCAGCACAGGGGCCGGTTCTCTCCTCACCTCACACTTCAGACACAAAGCTGTAGACGGTCACATCCACAAGTTCAGTGATGATGCAGCCGTGAGTGGACGTGGACGAACTGGCAGGTCTGAACTCAACCAGCTTCACATCAACGCTGGCAAGACCAAGGACACGACGATCGACTTCAGGAAGAAAAAAGGCACATTGACACTGTTATTTTAGGGACATTTTATGGATCTCTTCAATAAAATGTGGGAAACACTCATGCAAAGTATCTAAACTTAATGCCTCTGTGGCGCTTTACTGGTTTATTTCTATCTTTCATCCAGTTTCCAGCCTGAAGCATCACTGCTTTTATATGCAGACATTATATTTACACACACACACACACACACACGGATGAATAAAACTTTTAAACTAGATGCCATAATAAAAAGATATTCCTTTATTTGAAATTTACAAAGTTACAATTGACAATAGAATTAGAAATGCTGATAATCAATCTGATTTGAATGTACTTCTGCATTGCAGTCACATTCATTTTGACTTTCATACAATATTTGAATCAGTTTTGAATTCTGCATGAGAGACAATGTGATGTTTATGTGATGGTTACCGACCGATAACAAAGTCGAGGCTTACTTCCGGCAACAATCACACAAAAGAGCCAAAACACCACATGGTCTCACATGGTTTTGAGTTTCACTTCATGGGCGCCGCCATCTTTGATCGTTGCCACCAGAAGTGACGTGCGTGCAACATAGGCCACCTCTGATTGGTCAGTCCCATCCTAGTCCCGCCCTAAGGCACATCCAGCTTTACAGTCCATCTCCCTCTAAGTAACACCATAACTTACTAAATGAACCTCCTGCGGTGCTGAAGAAGACCGTAAACTAGCGACTGAGAGCAGAAAATGTTCACTGAGCTGATAAATCAGGAGAGAAATCGCCTCAATGTCTCTCCGTTCAGACCCGGAAGTACAGTCTCCTCATTCAGTCTGAATATAAACAAGTGTTTCCGGTTTGGAAAACAACAACAATAATATTGCAGAGTGGGAAGAGGCTCTTTCAGGGGCGTGTGGGCGGCTCTGTAAAGAGCCTTTGGTGTGGGTGTTTACAGACTTCTCTCATGAGATGGCCTCCTCCTTAATCTCAGTCTTAATCTCAGTCTTAAATGTCATCTTTTCATCTTTACTCCCGGAGCAGGCCTCCTCGGCTTCCTCTGCCTTCATGGCCGCTAATTCCTTCTTTTTCTCGGCTCTCTTTGCCGCTAACTTCTTGTTTCTCGCGGCTTTCCTTGCTGCTAATTTCTTCTTCCTGGCAGCTTTCTTCTTCGCGGCTTCCTTTTTCGCGGCTTCGGACTTCTTGCGTTTGGGCACAGGCCTGTTCTTGTTCACCTTGTAGGAGCCGCCGGCTCCCGTCCCTCTGGTCCGGATCAGGATCCTCTTCTCCACCAGCAGCTTGATGCAGGAGTTGAAGCGGGTGTTCCTCTTCTCCATGTCGCACCCGAAGGCGATCAGAGCCTTCTTGATGGCGTAGGCCGACACCCCGCCCCGCTCGTTAGCTGCCTCCACGGCCCTGATGATGAGTTCACTCAGGAGGGGGCGTTCCTTTCGCTTCCGCTGTACCACCTGAGTCTGGGCCGCCGTCGCCGGGCCTGGAGAAGCGGCGGCGGCTGCTGAGGTGGGAGCTTCTTCTGCCATGGCAGCTTCTTCTGGCGGAGAGACTCACAGCGAGACTGACGGCGAGACCGGAACAACGGCTGCTTTTAAACTCCCCATGAGAGCCGTGGAGACTGAAGCCCGCCTAAACATGGCGGCGGTGCTGAGCCTGAACCGGAACCGTTTCTCTCTCACCTGCTGATGATCAGTTTGTTATAAAGTCACATTATTGTGGCAGCAGCAAACACACAGGATGGCTGGAGCTGCACCCCCACTTTTAGATTTAAACTGGTTCTATCATGTGTGAATATGTGCATTAAAAACAACATTTAGTTTTCTTCTATGAACTCTGTGAGTTTTCCAGAGAAGTGTTTGTCTTCTTCTTTCTTGGTTTTTCAAAAAAGAAAAAAGGATTCAGGTTCTGTTCCAGTTTCCTGAACACAAAATGCAGGGTCACTGTTTTTCTAACTTTTCTATCCTGCAGCACACCCTGCTGACAGCACTAGGTTTTTAATTATAAATAAAAACAGTAGTCACTCCAGTCTACACCAATAGATTGTGGTTTCTTCTCTTTTAAAACAAAGTGTAAAAAACATTGTGTTAGTCGCTGAGTGTCATATCTTAATCAATACATTTTAGGTTAACGAGATTATTAGGTTGGACATTTTAATCAATACATTATGTAATATTCACACCAAGTGATGTCTCAACATTTGATACCACATGAATCTGGTCTGGACATCCAGGGTCAGTAATTCAGTGTTTTTAAGCATCTGCAAAGAAACAAAACAGCTTTTATTTTCCTAGAAATCACAGGAAGTCTTCTGTCCCATCAGGCACAGTGAAGATTAAGAAACAGCTGATTTTTTTTTTTATTGTTTTTTGTTTCATCCTCACCTTCCTGATTGACAGCTTTATTTTAACCCTAAGTTTACAACACGTTTCATTTTCTTTTACATGTTTCTTCATGTGTGATTCGTTCTTTTACCACCGACTTCAGGCCAGTTTGTGACATTGCTCAGTACAATTTACTTCAATTATTTAAATTAAATTGTTCGTGTTCATTTATCTGTTTGGTGCCTAATGTGTATTTAACTTTATGCCCAATTTGAGGCCAATTTAGATTCTATGGTGGACAAATGCCTCCTTCATTTCATTTACTTATATGATGTTCACTTTACAAAATTACAGAATCTTTCTTCTTGTCCTCCAAATCCAAAATAAGCAGAAATCAGACCCGGAGGAGCAGAACCGCCTGAATGGTTGCCACAAAAGTAAAACATGGACTACAAGTACTAAAAGTACTACAAGCTTGTAATAAATCCTGATTGATCAATCCAACATTACAAACACATGATTCAGGAGCTGCTCTTCAGATTAGGGCTTTCACACCGGCAGGGCTCCCAAACCTGATTTTGAACCAGCCGGCGTGTTCAAAACGGGAAAAAAATGGTTTGGAACCTGAAAAGTTGGTTCTCAACTGGAACCAAAAAATAGTCGGTTCTTCTCTCGCGAACTGTGCGAACTTCTTTGCTGCTGGTTTCTTGACCAGTGCCTTCTTCTGGGACTTCTTGGGGGCAGCTACTTTCTTGGCCACCGCTGGCTTCTTTGCTGGCAGTTTCTTGGCCGCTGCTTTCTTAGCGACGGGCTTTTTGACTTCAGCTAGTGTGTTTTTAGCCATTTTCTTGACATGCTTGGCGGCTTTGGCCTCTTGGGCAGCTTGAAAGAGCCGGTGGCCCCGAAACCTTTGGTCTGGGTCAGGGTCCCATCACGCACCAGGTTTAAGGTGACGATGTTGCTGTGGTTGTAGCTTTTAGCCACATCCACTCCTTTGGCGGCCAAAACCTTTTTGAGCGCCGGCTGTGAGAGCCCCTTATGCTCCCTGGACTCAGCCACAGCAGTGATGATCTGCTCCTGGAGGGTGGGAGCTTCCTGTCTGGGATGTGGAGCCTGAAGGTTGCTGGATGTTGCCAAAAAGCATGAACCAAGAAAATTTTGTATTTAACAATGAATGATCCAAAAAACAGTTCAAAATATAGTTATATATACACATATATTTAGAGAAATATTACGTCGCTACAATTATTCAATATCATATTCAATTCAATTATACAATATCATCTCCTCCTGCATTATAATCTGGTGATAGAAGACAGCAGGGGGATTGTTTTGTGTGAGAGGAAAGACAAACAGATTTATGACCACAGGTCGTAGAATATAAGTTGTTCTTTTGAGTATTTAACATGACAATTTGATTTTGATGGAAAAGTCAACCACAGAGAAAATTTTCAATAAACATACAACGGGGAACGGATTCAAAGGATCTCTGCAAGTGCTTTATAGTTGTACTGTGCGTCTAATCTCTACCTAACCTTCAGCAACCCACATGGAAAAGTTGCCCCCACACAATGGTTACCAAAGTGTGGGTTGTGGCCCCCTGGTGGGTCGTGTAAGTACAGCAGGTGGGCTGCAAGAAGTAATTTACAATAAATCAATTTTCAAGGGTTAAAAAGGTAGAGAGAGCCGTCTCCCTGCGGCTACTGCGGCTTCTTGGCCGCTGCTGCCGCCATCTTGATCACTTCCACCTTCCTGGCAGCTGCTTCCTTCTCTTCCATGGCCAAAATCTCAGCCACAGCCGCTTCCTCTGCATCTACTTTCTTCATTGCAGCATTCTTTTCAGCCGCTGCCGCCTTATCAGCCGCCTTCTTGGCGTCTTCTTTCTTCAGTGTGGACTCCTTGGTTGCTGTTTTCAGTGCCGCAGCTGCCTTCTTGGCTGCTGTTTTCGCTTCCGCAGCTGCCTCCTTGGCAGTTTCTGCCTCCTTGGTGGCTTGTTTATTCACTGCGGCCGCCTTTTCAGCCGCCTTCTTGGCAGTTTCCGCCTTCTTGGCTGCTGTTTTTGCCGCCGCAGTTGCCCTCTTGGCTGCTCCCGCCTTCAGCTTGAAGAAGATGATGCCATTGTTGTTGGTCTGGGTCAGAGTCCCTTCACGCACCAAGTTTAAGGTGACCCTGTTGATGTCCTTGTTGCTTTTGACCACATCCACTCCTTTGGCGGCCAAAATCTTTTTGAGCGCCGGCTGTGAGAGCCCCTTACGCTCCCTGGACTCAGCCACAGCAGCGATGATCTGCTCCTCAAGGGTGGGAGCTTCCTGTCTGGAAAGTGGAGCCTGAAGGTTGCTGGACGTTGTGGCTGCTGGAGCTTCGTCTCTCATCTCCACCTCAGTGCTGTCCGCTGTGTTTGTTGAGACAGATCACATATTACAATGGTTATATTTTCAATTCTGACTGAAAATACAAATAAAATCAGTTGTGTGACTGACCTGCTGGTCCTGAACTGGTGCCTGGCAGCGTCTGCACCAGATCGTTCCTGTTTATCTTCTCTAAAACCTTCTTGGTCACCTTCAGAGCTCCATCAAGTGTGTAGGCCTTCACCATCAGATCCACCGTTTCCCCCCTCTCTGCCTTCTCCAACTGGCACTGTTTGATGGGCTTGTAGCCGCCCAGGACCTCAGGCTCCTTCAGATGCCACAGGAAAGCCTTGAATTCCTTGTCTGTTAAATCCTGCAGAATACTGAAAAGCACCATTGGCCCCATCGTGGCTCCCTGCTGAAACCAGAAGGAAAAATGTGACACCAAACTATCAGAGCAGCAACAGAAGCTCTGATCGACACCAGAGCAGGTTTTAGCTCTGGAAATAGTTGCTGAGTTCAAACCAGCTCATCACACATTAAAGTCTCCTCACAGAGTGACTCAGCCGCTCTGATTAGCTCTGCTGTCCTTGTACCTGCTCTTTAAAACTACAGTACAACTAGTTGCACAGGTCTGACAGGTTCTAACAATATTTTCATTTTTAAAACTAAATGCAAATAACATCATCTACAAGACTCCAGAAAATGCAGTGAACACAATCTACTATCTACTACTGCATCACTGGTGTTATAGGACACATAAATATGAATCAAACAAAGTCCTGCTCAAACTGACGGGATGAGAAATCAACAGTGAGACATAATTTCCCTATAAATTATACACGTTAACAAGACATGCTGGTTGTAACAACTGTCGCTGTGTTCAACAGATTCGCTGATCACAGGTAGACTGTGGTTTATTTTCCAGGAAGTTGGTTACAACTCTAATCTCTCTTTTCATCTGTGGAAACTAAATCAGAACCCGTAACAACAAAGGAAGAACTTTGACTTACACTTTGATGAACAGAGATGACTTCCAGATGTCCAAAAGGGAAATAAAACAGTGAAAATATCGTTCAAAGATGCCACAGTTCTTCCTGTTTCTTTCGGATGAGCTGCAGTGAGCGGGCTGAGCCCTGATTGGTCAGACTGAGAGAGAGAGGAGAAAGAGCGGGAGAGAGGAGCCAATCAGCAGAGGACACACTACAGGCCAAATCCACCTGGTGGAGAGTTGCGGAAAAAAAAAAAAAATCAAAAAACTTTATCTATATAGCACCAATTCATAACAGCGTTATCAAGACGCTTTCCAAACAAAGAGAGAGACAACACAAACAGGGACGAGGTTCCAAAATGCAACTGGTAGTGGTGTCGTCGCGAACTAATTGGTTTTTCTCATATTTTTTCTGTTAAAGCCGCAATACAAATAATATATATTCGATATGTGTTCTTTACGTTAAGATAACGGGCAATAGAAGCTGTTCGACTGGGCTGCAACAGTCTCTGTTACTTGCTCCACTAGACTCTTGATGAATTTGCCACCTTTAATGTATTTCATAAACGCTAAATGGAAATTAGGTTTACACTGAAGTGACAGCGCCCTCTAGTGGCCGCAGGAGTTGTGCCTCTTGTCTGTTACGCTGACACCAAACTAATTCTTTCAAGTGACTTCGCTGTCACTGACAAAGTCAAAATAAAACCATGAGAGTTTTGATAGAGCTCCCATCACCTCCATGGTTTTGTGTTAGGTCATGAATAACATATTTTAACATACGTTTATCCTGAATAATGAGCGTGAACGTTGTCAGCAGCCAACAGGAAGCAAACCAGGTAGATAGTAAACATGAAGGATGTGAAGAAGTCTTAGTCATCTCAGACTGAGGAAGAGGAGGAGAAACTGGTGGCGTGTTGTCCTTTTGTTACAATGATGGAAAAAAGTGGACAGAAACCTCACAGAGTGCTGTAATGTTAATCAATATAGCTAGCTAGCTACTGTCTGCAGTGATGTACTGTAAGCTGACGTTAGCTCCTGTTTGCTATTAGCCTATGTCGTCGTGTTGGTTTTTTTCGATGAAGGACAGGCAACTTCTCTCATTTAAGGTGTTTTATTTTCTGTGTGAATAAGTATTGATCTTGATCAAGGACTCAGTCTGAGCTCTGAAAACCACAGTCAGCAAGCTGTTAGTCTGCAGCCAACAGGTCCCAGAGTGAACCCTGAAACACATATGTAGTAACAGTATATACATTCCAGCATGAATACAATTATTTCTGATTGGTCGTCTAGTTGGGGAGTAACCGTGGTTTAGACTTGGCCCTCCCTTGCTGGTCCCAGCCTCTTGGCATCACAACCTTCCAGTCAGTATCCACCTGCAAAGAAAGTATCCCCCTGATGGCCTTTCCCTATCATGTGAGTGCTCCATACAGTAGAGACATTCTGAGAGCGTCCCTCTCCTGCAGCTATCTCATCCTTTCATTACAATAAGGTCGTCTACCAGCCATAAACGTCCCACCTGACCATCATGTGTCTGACCCTTCAGAACCTGGGGCCAGTGCTGGTTCCCCTCAATAACAACTATGGGGTATGGCTCTTCCCTGTAGCGATACATTGCATTAATGTCTCTCCCTGCAAATATAATACAGCACATACATTGTTAGTAAGAACTGAGCATCCAGTGTATCATAGAAGGTGGCTCTAATGGTTGATTATGTAGTACTATTAGTTCACTCACAGGTCACTTAGTTCAAATAAAGGTTATTCAGTTTAATATAGTGTAGTTATTTTATATGGTGTAGTTATACAATGGCTAATGTTAATTCAAATCCAGTGTTTTACAATGTTAGTTATACATGTAATATTGTTAGTACAAATTTAAGGCACACAGTGTAATGTGTTTGAGCCCTTTATAAGTAGTGATTAAAAGTAGTATTAAATTCCCCACACCTACAAGCTGACAAAGACTTCTAGATGGATCTGTATAAATGTGGCTGCAGAGCTGCTCTTACTGCTGCTGTAATAATGCTCTGTATTTGTCCTAAAAGTCGTCCTGAATCAGATCTTTACAGATCACCTGGGTGACCAAGGCAGATCTTGGGTCTGATCCACGAGGAGGTCTTCACCTACACCGAGCACACCAAGAGGAAGACGTGGTGTACGCCCTTTCAGCATTCAAATATAGACTATTCAGACATAGAAAAGTCATTGAAGTAAATCTAAATATATATAGATCAAACCTGAACTATGAATATGGCAGAATATAAAGACCATTTCATTCAAATTTGCATATTTCTGATGCATTCACTTTATAAGTTATGAAGCATTGATCCCTCCTACACTGAAGTAGAGTAGAAAGGATCAGTAATAATGGACCTGTAGTCACTTTTGCAGCAGCTCACTCCCTTATAAGGTCATAACAGTCTGCTCATCCTCCAAAATAAAAGCCAGCATCCAGACTTCCAGTTCACTGCATGTCAGGATCAGTTAGTACTTCACTGACGTGAAACTAGTTTTATATCACCTTAGCTAATTAAATCCAGCTACACTGAGAACAGTTCAGTCTAGTTACAGGACAATTATCAAACCAGGAGTCAGGACATTAAACAGGACAGCAGCTCTTTCCTGCAGCAGTGGGCGGCCCTGAAAAGGGCCTTTGTGTTGCTGGATGTCAGCAGCTTTACTTGGAGCTGGTGTACTTGGTGACCGCCTTGGTGCCCTCGGACACGGCGTGCTTGGCCAGCTCACCGGGCAGCAGCAGGCGGACGGCGGTCTGGATCTCCCTGGAGGTGATGGTGGAGCGCTTGTTGTAGTGAGCCAGACGGGAGGCCTCACCGGCGATGCGCTCAAAGATGTCGCTGACGAACGAGTTCATGATCAGCATGGCCTTGGAGGAGATACCGGTGTCCGGGTGCACCTGCTTCAGCACCTTGTACACGTAGATGGCGTAGCTCTCCTTCCTGGTCCTCCTCTTCTTCTTGCCGGTCTTGGTCACTTTGGACACGGCCTTCTTGGAGCCTTTCTTCGGGGCTTTCACGGTCTCAGGCATGTTTCCCTTTCGTTGTTGTACCGACTAGGATAGAGTGGAAAAAGTGACCGAGCACTACATTTATATCAACGTGATGCAAATAAGACTGTACTGTTGCTCGCATCCGATTGGTTGGCTTTTGAGGGAGACTGAGCATGCGCAATACTGAGACTAATACAATTTTGTTTTTAAAACTGAATAATAATAATAATGCATTTTATTGGTGCACTTTACACTTTACATTAGCAAATCTCAAAATAATTGAGTAAATAATAACTGTAATAAATAACAAGAGTGAAATATCACTACCAAACCAAACGTTTCTGGCATTTCATTGTTTTGATTATAGACTTTAGATTTAAAACACGTTGATTTATTCTCATTTCATCCTTAAATCATCTCTCTGTTGTAATGAGACAGCTGCTCTTTAAATTAACTCAGGTTTGACTATGAACCTCCTAGAACGGTTAGTAGTACAGACAGCAACATCGGGAAAGATGTTTTATTCTTTACTATATATAAATATATTTATAGTGAAAGGTGTTAATGTCAACACATGTAAAAGTTTTATTTACTTTCTTTACTATCAATAACGGTAGTATAGGATATTATTATGATATGTTAGTCATATTATTGTAATGATAATTCAATTTTAATAAAAATAAAATACGCAATATATCAGTATGAAGTGTATTAAAGCAACATTCAAAAATAAAATAAGGCACATATAAGGAAACAGCCTCTCCAGGTTGAGTGTGTGGCCCTTAAAAGGGCCTTTGGGTGTCAGATTGAGGGGATGAGGGTCTGGTTTAACCTCCGAAGCCGTACAGGGTTCGGCCCTGCCTCTTGAGGGCGTACACCACGTCCATGGCGGTGACCGTCTTCCTCTTGGCGTGCTCGGTGTAGGTGACGGCGTCCCGGATGACGTTCTCCAGGAAGACCTTGAGCACACCGCGGGTCTCCTCGTAGATCAGACCCGAGATACGTTTGACTCCGCCGCGGCGAGCCAGACGGCGGATGGCGGGCTTGGTGATTCCCTGGATGTTATCACGGAGGACTTTCCGGTGGCGCTTGGCGCCTCCTTTACCGAGTCCCTTTCCTCCTTTGCCTCTTCCGCTCATGATGCTGATGTTCTCTGAACTGTTCAGTCAATGTTCGGTTTGTCAGCAGAGCTTCGCTTATTGAAGCTTGACTGCGGACGTGTTAGAAGACAGATGACGCTGGTTTCAGTGGGAGGAGCCAAACTCAGCTTCCTACAGTTACAGAGAAAATTATATTTTGTTTTTATTTCCAAATGTCTTAAGATACATTTTGATTTATAAACATTTTAATGACAAGAATTCACAAGAGACCAGATCGATTCATCCTGTAATGTGTTTTATTTACTGCCAATAAGTAACATCAATAATAAGAAAGATAACTTTATAGGCATGTAGCAAAAGAAAATAGAGCCAAATGTCACTTTACATTCAGTTATTATGGTTTAAAAAGACTTTTCTTAAATAAGGAACAAACTAAAGTCAAACTTTCTGATTAAAGTAACTCGTATTTTTATCTGTGATCAGACTTTAAGGGTTCAAGGTTCATTTGTCATCTTTCCACAGTGAAGCTGAAGGTTTAATCCCGTCATGATACAAACACAATAAACTGTTAAAACAGATCATTTGATTCAGAGAAGAACAGACAGGAAACAACTAATCTAAATCTAATGTCTGTAGTTTATCTACATTCACTCGTTTCTCCTCAGGAAATGATTCTGCAGAACATTTTTTAAAGTGCATCTGTGGAGACAAACATTAACAGGATGATGATATTGTGGCCTAAATCTTCACAAGATAAATTATTTTAGGCAGGTTTTGTTGCTCTTTGTTGGTTTTAATTATTTATGTGATGCTATAAAAGAGGGTAAGATGACGTCCATGGACCAAGAGAGGATCCAGAATCACCATCAGGTGTTTTAAACACTGACGATGGCTCACTGTACATTAATCTGAACATCAGTTTCACACTGAAGGACAATAATCTGACATTAGTTCAATAATTATTTAACTGCTTAAACTATAGATCATCATTTCTGTCTGCAGAAACAGAAGTGATCTGTTTGAACTGAATATTGTTTGTTTATTTATCAAGATTGAGTGAAAGCATTTTAAGTGGAGCACAAACTGAGGTAGCAAAGATTCTGGAGAGGATTCAGAGTAAAATAACTAGAAACTAATTTAATGCAGCACTTTTACTGCTCACATGTATTTAGTTTCTTATTTACACTCCTGGAGGTCACTGACTTCAAACCCCAAACCTGCAATATATGGTTTATTTATACTTCAGTTGTTAAAGGACTCCTTTGTCTCGGTATAATTTTATGTCTTTGACTTGATTTTTGAAATCTCATTGTGAGCAAGTCAGATATGATAAACTGGATTAAAATGACTCGGTGTTTTAATAGAATGAGCTCTTGATGTAGGAGTGGGTGGCTCTTAAAAGAGCCTTTGTGTTGGTGTGAGCTGGTCCCGGGTGTTTACTTGGACTTGGCGGCCTTGTCGGTCTTCTTGGGCAGCAGGACCGCCTGGATGTTGGGCAGCACGCCGCCCTGAGCGATGGTGACTCCGCCCAGCAGCTTGTTGAGCTCCTCGTCGTTGCGGACGGCCAGCTGCAGGTGACGGGGGATGATCCGGGTCTTCTTGTTGTCGCGGGCGGCGTTTCCGGCCAACTCCAGGATCTCAGCGGTCAGGTACTCCAGCACGGCCGCCAGGTAGACCGGAGCTCCGGCTCCCACACGCTGAGCGTAGTTTCCCTTCCTCAGCAGCCTGTGGACACGGCCCACCGGGAACTGGAGCCCGGCACGGGATGAGCGGCTCTTAGCCTTGGCTCTGGCCTTTCCTGCTCCTTTACCGCCACGTCCAGACATCTTGGATTATTGTTTTCGACGAGTTAACGTTGAGAAATACAGCTGAGCGGTGAAACCGAGTTTATATAGAAAAGCAGCTGCTCGCTCATTGGTCAAAATTTACGTATCTACAATCGGCCAATCAGAAGAGAGCAGCTGTCAAGTTCCGTTATTAAAGACTAAGTTTCCACTTCCTGTTATTTTGAATTTCAAAATAATAGCTGACAGAGTCAACCGGAAGTTATTGTTATAAATTCCAATCGACTGATGCTTTTAACTTCACCAGATGTTACTGTTAGAGAAACTCTTCCTGTTCAGGGATCAATAAAAGATGAAACATAAAGCAGCAGTATAAAACCTGCTGATAGAAACAAAGCTGCAGTGAAGGGGAGAAGTGTAAAAGTATTGACAACAGATCTCTGATCAATCAGTTAATTTAGTAAAATATAATATTTAGTTTTGTAAACAGGATGTTTATATGAGGCTCATGAGGGGTTCAGACCAATGACACAGTGTTTTACTGATAATCAATATTATTGGAGTCTGATCACTTCCTATTGATACAGACAGCGTTAGTGTCTAATTCCTGAAAATACTGAAGCTGTAAAACCAAAGCGTTCAGTTTACACATGTTCAGTCTAGTTTGCTCTCAGTGCTCCATCACTTCAGTTAACAATCCAACAAACGTCTAATATATATAATCTATAATCAATATATTCACATGTGTTTATGTTTCTACAAACCTGAGGAATCAAACTGGAATGAAACTACAGACCTTCTTCTGCTCAGCTGCTCATTTACAGCAAAATCTGAATGACGACAATTATAAACTACAGCTCTGATTCTGTTTCAGCTCAAACAGGTTTCTTGTTATATAATAAAAGAATTAAAGGCTTTGAGTTCAGCTGAAGACTAAACAGGACTGTTAGCAATGATTTGATTTGATAACCTTTGATCAAACGGGGATAAATGATTGATCAGTGAGTCGAACAAAGTCCGAGCTGATAACTTCATCTGATTCTGGACGGTTTGATCTGGATGTTGAATCGTTATCCAGAGGAACTGACTGTTTCAGCTCTTATTAAACCTGTTAAACTCAAACCGTCCAGCCAGAAATCGATGCTGATAAAACCACGTGACTGTTCGGTGTCCTGAGGGAAACTTTACCTTTTTATCTCCACACGAATAAATAATAAAGTTCTTCACGTGACAAGATGAATCTATTTTTATTTAAAAACCACACGAGGGAGAAAATAGATGTGATATAATAAATATTAGATCGACATGTTTGTTCCTCTTCTCGTCTAGACTGAGAGAAATCAGTTTAGAAACAGATTATTTCACTCATCTGATCAGACCAATAATGACGTCATGTGTGTTAAAGTTAATAGCAAATTTATTCATTCAGTTTTTATCAACAGTCTAAAATCACAAGAAGCCTCCATCAGGAAGAACTCCTGACTCGTTCACTTATTTCTGATGCTGTGAAAAGAGTCGGGGGCCTCTGACGGCGTCCTGCAGCGCTGAACTTTATTTCTACCGTATTTGGTTTACATCCAAAGTAACTTTACCTGTCATCTTGTTTCACATTCATCACTTTCTATTAGTCAGTACATTAACAACAGGTTCATCCTAACAATATCCTGATGTTCATATTAATGACTAATATCATTCAGACTTCTTCCACACAGTCTGTGACACTAAACTTTAGACCAGATTCTCTTTATTATCTGTTATTGGCCCAAACGTCCACTTGTCCATGTGTGTTTCTCTATCGGAGCAGAAGGACTTTGACTGATTACAAACAAAAACTCTTTCTAACCTTCTTTGTTCTTTTTCTTAGATTTTTCTTTCCTTTTGTAAATTCAGCCTTTTTATATCATAAATCTTTTCTTATTGTTTTGTGGTAACTCTGCTCCCCGTGGAGTCACAGATAGGTTTTTAAATTAGTGAGCTGATGTTTGTATTATGGATTAGAGTGAATATAATAGTGTGTGTCACATTTTCTATTCATGTGTTTGTATTCATGGTGGAGCTCACTTTAACTTTCTCTGCTGCTGTAACAGCAGAATTTCCTCCTGGGGATCAATAAAGTCTTTCTGTCTATCTAAAGAAGAGTTTTCTGCTTTTCAACCTGCGATTCATCACAAACATTCAAAGAATCAGAATCAGGTTTATTGTCATTATACGGCAAAGTATAATGAAATTCCATCTGACCTCCCATATGACATTTATAAACAAGACAATAAAGACAATAAATAAAGATATAAAAATAGGCAAAAAGGAAATATATATATATAAATATATAAATACACACACACAATTATCAAGAATAACAGTTACAAAATAAAAATAAACACTATGTACAGAGCAGTGCAGCATGAAAGAGTGAGTACCAGTGTTTGTACAAAGACTCTGTGCTTAGAGGCTGCTGAGGTCGTCCTGCTGAGGAGTTTAGGAAAACAGGGGGGAGGCTGTGATGGAGGCCACAGCTCTGGGTAGAAGCTGGTCCTCAGCCTGTTCGTGGTGAGTTTCCAGGGTGTGTGGTGTCCAGTGTGATGCTCCCGGCCTTCTTCTTCCTCCGTCTGCTGGCACAGAGCGTGTGGAGGTGAGGGAGCTCCGGCCGATGATCCTCTGAGCTGCCTTCACCTCTCTGCGGGGCTTCACCCTCTTTGTGAGGACGCTCTCCACGGTGCTGCGGTAGAAGTTGAGCTTCAGCTCCTTGGGGGAGTTTGGCCTTTCTCAGCTTTCTGAGGGAGAAGAGTCTTTGCTGAGCTGAGCTTCTTCCTCACCAGGTTTGAGGTGTTGGTAGTCCGAGACATCTGAGTGGAGACACTGACTCCAAGAAACCTGAGACTCTCCACACTTTCCACAGCTTGTCCATGGATGTGGAAACTCACAAGAGGAGAAACGATTTAAGAGCCAAGAGAAGAACTGAGGAGATGTTTTCAGTGAAGTTAAAGTTAAGGTGAAACTTAAAGTTAAGGTTAAAGTTAAAGTTAAAGTTAAGGTTAAAGTTAAGGTTAAGGTTAAAGTTAAGGTTAAAGTTAAGGTGGGCTGACTTCAGCTCAGCCTGAATCTACTTTTTCTTTCCACATCAAGCTTTTTGCCGACAAACAGACCGTTGACGCTCTTTAATCTGTCGTCACGACACATTACCAACGTTTGAGTGGACGTGAAGGGACGACAGTGATAATCTGTAAAGTGATTAAAGGTGATTAAGGTCATTACCTGGATCCTTCAGGCTGGACACACATGGGACAGTGGAAGGAAACTAAAGAGATCTATTGTGATCAAATGAACAACAGATGAGAAAACTACACATCTGGAGGTTTAAGTAATAAAAAAAAAGAAACTGCAGTAAAGTAAAAGTCCCTGAAGTACTTCAGTAAATGTACTCAGTTACTTCCCACCTCTGGAGTCACTTTGTGGATTCAGTAGATTTAGGATCAAGTCGTTATTTCACTGTAATTGTGAGCTTCAGTGTTTCTGAACACTTCCTGTCACAGAGAGTTTTCCCCAGATCAAACTGTTTAACCTCACAGTTTCTCTCTGGATTTAAAACAGAGAGAAAGCAGCACTGAGGAAAGTGAGGGATCCTCCTGGATCACAGCTGAACGTCTTTAGGGGATCAATTCTGATTTGAGTTCAGTCTGATGCTGAGAAACACAGTGGATCATTACATCTTTATTAGAAGAAGCTGCATTAAACACAGGAAACCTGCAGACAGAAATGATCCCCAGCCAACAGTAACTGGATCACAGGATCCCTGCAGATCTCCTCTCAGACTGACTGATCAAACCACGTCTCTGTGCAGCACAGCACACAGATGGTACTTTAATTAGACCGGAAATAAGAGAATTACTGACATGTGAACTTGTGTTTTAAATCCACTTCATGTCAAATCCGACATTTAGCGAAGAATCCGAGTGTTTTCCAGCGGATCCACCAGAGACAGGAGTCCGTCTGACGGCCGGAGTCACCGGCAGCGTCCCTGTGTTTACCTGCAGCGAAAACCCGTCTGGTTCAGACTAAATAAAGCACATTACTGCGGAGATTTCACCTTTATTCCATCGCCACATGTGTTTGCTAACAGCAGCAGCGCTGTCACATTGAATACAAGTAACTTTTGAGCACTTTTACAGGAGAAATGTGAAGAAAACTCTCCGCGAGTTGTCCAAAGTGACGGTGTATTCCGGAGGTTTGAAGCCCCGTGGAGTTTAACACATGAGTCCATGTGGCCCAACATGAGCGGAGTCTGAAGCGAAGAGCGTTTTCTAAGCAAAGCGGTAAGAATTGGGGTCCAAAACGTTGATCCTGAGTGTATTTTATCCCTAAAATGAGGAAGAGAAAACACAAGTGTCGCCACATTTGAGGCGAGCAGCGGAGCGGCTTTGGGCGTTGAGTCTCCACGGTTCTCACGTCCTTTATAAGTCCCGCCTCCTGCTCTGAGCTCGGACACGCTGAGACAAACACAGCAGAGCGAACACACACAAACATGGCAGAAGAAGCTCCAGCAGCAGCGGCCGCTCCGGCCAAAGCCCCGGCTAAGGCTCCGGCTAAGGCCGCCAAGAAGAAGGCCGCTCCCCGGCCCAAGAAGGACGGACCCACCCTCCCAAAGCTGATCGTCACCGCCGTGGCCGCGTCCAAGGAGCGGAAGGGGCTCTCGGTGGCGGCGCTGAAGAAGGCTCTGGCCGCCAAAGGAGTGGATGTGGCCAAAAGCAATAAGCGCATCAACAGCGCCGTCATCAAGCTGGTGGGGAAAGGGACCCTGACCCAGACCAAAGGGACCGGGGCGTCCGGCTCCTTCAAGCTGGCCAAGGAGCCCAAGGCCGCCAAGCCTGTCAAGAAAGCGGCGGCTAAGAAAGCTCCGGCTAAGGTCAAGAAGCCCGCGGCTAAGAAAGTAGCGGCCAAGAAACCGGCAGCAAAGAAGCCCGCAGCCAAGAAAGCAGCTGCCCCCAAGAAGTCCCCGAAGAAGGCACCGGCCAAGAAAGCAGCGGCCGCTAAGAAGCCGGCAGCAGCCAAGAAGAGCCCCAAGAAGGCTGCTGCTCCCAAGAAGAGCCCCAAGAAGCCCGTCAAGAAGGTGCCAGCCAAGAAAGCTCCGGCTAAGAAACCTGCAGCCAAGAAGGCCAAGAAGTAAAGCAGCTCCTTCATCCACCACCTGCTGCAACAACGGCTCTTTTAAGAGCCTCCACAGCCTCTACAGAGCAAATCCTCCTTAATGTCTTTATAATGTGGGATTCATCTTCACAACACTCCGCTTTAAATCCATAATTTATTACAAGTTTACAGTGTTTTTGTTTATAATGTGTCCTTTGCTAAGGCGACATGAGCCTGAATTCTAGTATTGGATTGATAATCCTGTCAATCTATTTTAGGCAGAACTACATGAAACACATTAAAGCAGTTAGTAATAACATTCCTTTATTAGTCACACAACAGGGAAATTTTGCATTCATTATATATGTAAACAGTATTATAGATGATTATGTAAGTATTTCTAGTTTGTGTCATTTCTACAATCTTTTTCACACATTACTTTTATATTATTTATGTCAGTGGCCAGAGGTCTAACCTTGTTTGTACCTTTTTTTTAGTCTCCATGTTAGCAGGTTACCAGTGAAATACTTTACCACAGTCCTCTGCTAACACTATGCTAGCTAGCATCAGCACTGTGCTCTGACAGCTGACTAGCTCAAGTTAATTATAGCCCATAAATTAATGTTATGTTAGCCTGGTCAGTGTCGTCTGCAGTAACTTAGTAGCCTCTGAAGAACCCAGACCCACTACAACATATCCTTCATGAGGCTATGAACTTTTATATAATATTAGCTTGTTAGACTCTACAAAGAGGATTAGCGCTCACAGGCTCATTGTCCTGCCCTGTATATGCTCTCACTGACAAGCGTCTTTTCTATTAACATAAATTGCTAATAACATAAATAACATGGATATAAAATCCATGAATAGGGATATTCATGGATTATATATATATATATATAGATTATATATAGATAGGATTAGGTTTGGTGTGTAGCCCCTAAAATAAGATAAACTAATGCAAGGTCAAGACACACAGGTGACTCATTTCACTCACTGGCGAATGAGCAGCAGCTAACACACAAGCATGTTGCGTTAGCATGTAGCTTGGGGCCATAAAACTTTTCTATCAGGATCTTTTTCAGCACCTGGTGGGGGAACAAATCAGAGATCAGTGATGTGGGATTTAATCCCAGTGCAACAAACTATACAGCATCTCTTCACCACACTGTTATTAATTTAAACTGGTTTGTTTAAGTGCGAACGCTGTTTCCATCTACATACCTGCTGAGCAGACTGAGGTCCTTTGGAGTGTGCAGGACTCTGCTCCGGACTTTTTATGACTCTGTGGTGGCGTCTGCAGTCCTCTATGCAGTGGTCTGCTGGGGAGGAGGGAGCACGGAGAGGGACAGAAAGAGACTGAACAGGCTGGTCAGGAGGGCCGCTTCTGTCCTGGACTGCTCCCTGGACTCCATAGAGGAGGTGTGTGAGAGGAGGACATTAACAAAACTCAAGTCCATCGTGGACGACCCCTCTCACCCCCTGCACGGGACTGTGGGGGCCCTCAGCAGCTCCTTCAGCAGCAGGCTGAGGCACCCACCCTGCAAGAAGGAACGCTACCGCAGGTCATTTCTCCCATCAGCCATCAGACTCATCAACAGCAGCATCACTGGCTGATGTTAACACACTGTTTTTCATTCATATCATTCCACTCCTTGATATTCCTGTCCATACTTGTACATTTCACATTTGATTTTATGATACATAATGTAAATATTCCGTAATGTAAATATTCCATAGTGTAAATATTTATTTATCATCACAACACATATTTATTTTGCTATTGCTTAATTTTCCAATGTTGCTTTTATTCACTCTTTCTTGTCTATTGTTGCTGCTGTAACATGGGGGATCAATAAAAGAAGTCTAAGTCTATTTATTTTTAAGTCCTTAACAATTCCCATTTAAATCCACTGGCTTCCTCCCACAGTCCAGCTACATGCCGGTTAATGGTGACTTGGCTAATTGTTAGAAATGTTATGGTCGCCAGTCAATAGAGACAGACGACCATAACATTGCATTTCTACACTGTGGCGTTGCTACATTTACTTTAACATAAACCTTCAGATCTGTGGTCATCTTATACATAAAAACATGTGTAAGTCATTTATAAAATCTTTGTTAATGTGACCATCTATACGTTTCTGTTTTATTACACCACAGTGCAGAAATTAACATGTTAATTTGTTAAAATGACACATATTGTAATTGCTCTTAAGTTAATTAGGATGAATGTAGTTAACACACGTTAACTCTCCGCCACCTAAACCTCAGTGCTGCTCATCCTCTCCACACCCGTGCTTCAGCCAATCCTGTGCGAGCAACAGCACAGACTCATTTGCATAGAGCACATACAAATTAAGGGTCCCGTCCAATGGGAGGGCATTCGTATCTGGTAATATCAGCTGTGATCAACATGCCTGAGACCGTGAAAGCTCCGAAGAAAGGCTCCAAGAAGGCCGTGTCTAAGGCCACTAAGACCGGCAAGAAGAAGAGGAGGACCAGGAAGGAGAGCTACGCCATCTACGTGTACAAGGTGCTGAAGCAGGTCCACCCCGACACCGGTATTTCCTCCAAGGCCATGCTGATCATGAACTCGTTCGTCAGCGACATCTTTGAGCGCATCGCCGGTGAGGCCTCCCGTCTGGCTCACTACAACAAGCGCTCCACCATCACCTCCAGGGAGATCCAGACCGCCGTCCGCCTGCTGCTGCCCGGTGAGCTGGCCAAGCACGCCGTGTCTGAGGGCACCAAGGCTGTCACCAAGTACACCAGCTCCAAGTAAACCGACCTGATCCTGATCAACACAAACCCAACGGCTCTTCTAAGAGCCACACACTTCCTCCTAATGAGCAGCTTCCCATCAAACTAATGGCATCATGGCTGTAACTGTATAACAAACATCAATGACTTAAGCTGCATCAGCTCTAACTTACTGCATCATCCACTTTTTAAACGGACTTGCTTGGTCAGATATTGTTTGAGATGCATTTTGAGAAGTTAACAATTTTAAGAGTAAAGCACAAGCACTGATGTGGTGCCATCTGTCCACAAGATGATCTTTCACTGTCACCTTCGCTATAAATGCTGATATGTTGTATGGACTGTTAATATTTTAATGGCTTGTATGCTCTCAGTGGAATGTAACTGAGTTATAATAATTTTTATTTAGAGGTGCCTTTCTGGTACTCGCTGTAAGTAAAACGTAAGTCGCTGTACAAGAAGACAGTAAAACATAAACAATTCATCAGTTAACTATAATGAAATTAAAAAATGCTGAAATAAAGTACCAGTTAAAAATCTGTATAAATGTTTACTTGTCTTGATGAACAGGCCAGACTGTAGATTTAGTGTCACTGATCCTAAAGTAAAGGAGGATTTCACACTAGATGGAGTGTGTTCTGTCTCCTTTGCTGTGCAGATGTGCAGCAAACCTGCTGTTGCTGCAGCCCAGAGATTAATTAGGTAGAGGACATATCACAGAGGTCACATTTTCAATCTTAATTTGTTAGAAATGTGGGTTAAATTGGAATAAAACTATACAAAACAATGGAAGTGGGGCATCAGTGATTTCATGCTCAAATGTTTTTATGACCAGATCAAGCACAATATAAGAGTTAAAAACTAATTCTAGATGTAAATATGTGTGAAACGGGCAAAAACAACAGCAGCCAGCTCTCACTCACTCACTCAGGGAGAAAATCCCTCATTGTAATTGAAGAGAGGAAGAAAAAAAACAACTCAAATGGCACAAAATATACAAATATAGTAGATTTCTACAGATTTTGTGCCATCAGGCTCTTCTAACAAACTTTTAAAGTTCTGCTGATCTTTTCTCTGGGTAATTTGAGGATGGAGCCTCTTGGTGGTTAGATATTTGTGCTGTTCTTTTAATTAGCGCCCTTGAGTTTATGATAAATATCTGACTAAGTTTGCTCTTTGACAGCTGAGGTGGGATTTCTGTATTATTGTCCTGTTGATTGTTTAATAAACGATGTTCTGTTCTCATTATGACCCATAACATGGAAGATGGATAAGACAGCTCTTAGAAATGGGGGCTGAAAGATTTGAAGTATTGACATCTGAACTCACAAGGATTAGATTGATACAAGTGTTGAATTAGAATCTAATATGACCATAGAAGGTTTCAGGCCTTCTCAAATAAAGTTACTCTCTCCTCATGAGAGTGAACAGAATATGTCAGTCTGACCTCCACAGACGTGGCTCCTCCTGTGTTGTTTAGTGAAGCAGACAGACAGAATGGACCAGACACACCTTGATTGTAGTGCTTTTGTTGTGCAAAACATATTCTGAAGTTTGATTATAGATACACGCCTTGCAACCAACATCCAACTGTTAGATTACCATAACATCACTACAGGAAGCTGCTGTCTGTGACGCACCAACCTAAACAGTTCACCAGAAATGGTTACGTACTTTATGATATCCAACAAGTATTTAAACATGAGATGTTTGGAAACAGAGACGGGACAGAAACAGGACAGGACACACCAGAGGGACACACACACGAGAGGGGGCTCCTCTGACCGGCCCCTCGGGGTCCGTCATGAGTCCAGCGCTGCGAGTACTTTACCTGTGACCAGAATAAACTGCTTGTGAGACCAGACTGAAAACCTCCGTTGAGTTCTTGAGCTGCCAATATAAGAACCTAACACAAGTAGTGCTATTTGTTTAAGATTTCCCTTCATTATCTCATGATGGGGACATTTACAACATTACAGCAGACAGGAGAAGATAGTATATGTACAGTTAAGACAGAGGAAGTATGAAAATAGAATAAATATTATATACATAAGTGAGCTATAAAGGGGAGATATTAAAAAGTATTAGTGTATAGTGCCGTTATTGAGCTGGTTGACAATCAATTATATATATTATGAGTATTTAAACCACAGTATATCATATACTGTGGTTTGATACAACTACTGTTTGATATAATTTAAGTTATTTCATGTTATTGAACCCTTTTCAGTTTACATACATGAGGAGGTGACGTCACACCACTATTGTTAGAACGTGTCTCCGCCCAGCAGAGCCAGCTGGTGGTCCTCAAACACGTCCGCAGACAGAGTGTAAATCAGCCCGCTGGTCGCTCGTCAGTCATCAGTTTTTCTACAGGACAAACTAGACTGAGACAAGATGAGCGGAAGAGGCAAAGGAGGAAAGGGACTCGGTAAAGGAGGCGCCAAGCGCCACCGGAAAGTCCTCCGTGATAACATCCAGGGAATCACCAAGCCCGCCATCCGCCGTCTGGCTCGTCGCGGCGGAGTCAAGCGTATCTCGGGTCTGATCTACGAGGAGACCCGCGGTGTGCTCAAGGTCTTCCTGGAGAACGTCATCCGGGACGCCGTCACCTACACCGAGCACGCCAAGAGGAAGACGGTCACCGCCATGGACGTGGTGTACGCCCTCAAGAGGCAGGGCCGAACCCTGTACGGCTTCGGAGGTTAAACCAGACCCTCATCCCCTCAATCTGACACCCAACGGCCCTTTTAAGGGCCACACACTCGACCTGGAGAGGCTGTTTCCTTTAATGCTCCATACTATAATAGACTTAACCCACTGAGGTCAAGTGCTCAAAAGATTGTCTTAGCTTATTATTATAGCTACACTATTACTGTAAAACCTACTGAAAATAATTAAGACCTTTAGTTTAAGAATTATTAATTTTTATTAAATATTTTTTTTCCCCCTCCCACACCACAGTCCTTTCTATCCTTTAACATCAATAAGGAATAAAACCTCTTCTCAGATGTTGGTCAGACTGTCTAAAGTGACCCTGTCTTTTCTTCCTCTGTACTGAGCTGGACCTGATCTCCCTTTTTAAAAAGCACTTCCTAACTACATGCTGTCTGATTCACTCCCTACTTCAGGCCTCTCTTCCCCTGCTGATCTGGTGACTGCATGTTTTCTGCATGTTTTTTTAAGTTCTTGCACATGACGCTTTTTATTCTAAATAAAACAACTTTATTGCCTCTGCTGCTCGTCCTGTTGTCTTGTTGCTGCTTCTGAGCCGGGCTGTGAAGACATGAAGAGCAACATGGACGGTGATGTTATAAGAATAAACAAACACATTTAAAATCTATAATAAATGATGAAATGCCAGAGAAAGCTGGTAGTCAGATTTCCATGTATGACTTATGACCTTTTTAGTTTTAATTTATAATGATAAACTGATGTTATTAATCTCAATATTGCAGCAACACCTGGAACTCATTTATTACAGGTATGAAATAGTTGTATACACATACTATCTGTATCTGTATCTCTATGTTTTATATTTACTCTCAGTGTTTCCTGCACATATTTATACACTTAATGACATGTTCTGTCTAACAGAGAGTGAATCTGTGATCAGGTTTAACAAAAACACGGTTAGATATTATGTCCTAGAGTCGTTTCACAGAGTAAAGTCAGGTCACGTGAGGAGTTATTGGAGTTATTTAACCTGAACCATTTTCACCACTACAGGTGTTCCACAGTTATTTCATGCACTCAGGAGCTGTTGCAGAAAATAGTCCTACATTTCGAGGGGATAAAGCCAACAGCGACAGCTCTTAAAGGGCGAAGCCTGTATCGCTTAATGTGCACATTGTCCCTAATTTTACACTTCATCTTGTTTAAATTATAAAAACTTTTGAATCTCTGTCCACTACTTTATACTTTATGATTGATTGTTTTACTGGAGCTGCTGTAACTGTGAATTTCCCCAAACGTGGGACTAATAAAGAAATATCTCATCTTATGAACAACACCAGTCATTTTGGGGGCTTTTAATGCTTTAACATAGGAAATATTGATTTTTACACACGAGTGAATTTGAAAGAGATAGAAACCTTATCAAATATCATCAAGCACCTGATCAGGTGAGTCAGGCGTCGACAGATCAGCTGAATATTGTATTTGTATCCTAACTGTAACTGCAGGACTGAAATTTTCATCAACGGATCAGAGGTGGACATCGTGGAGGACTACAAGTACCTCAGTGTCCACATAGACAATAAACTGGACTGGTCTAGAAACACCCACGCCGTCTACAAGAAAGGTCAGAGCTGACTGTACTTCCTCAGGAGGCTCAGATCTTTCAACGTCTGCAGGACCATGCTGCAGATGTTCTATCATTCTGTGGTAGCCGGCGTCATCTTCTACGCTGTAGTGTGCTGGAGCAGCAGGCTGAAAACAGCTGACGCCAACAGACTCAACAAGCTCATCAGGAGAGCTGGTTCTGTCCTGGGAGTCTTGTTGGAGTCTGTGGTGGAGGTGTCAGAGAGGAGGATGCTGAAGAAGCTGCTCAGCATCATGGACGACACCTCCCACCCCCTGCACGCCACACTGACGTCCTGTCAGAGCACCTTCAGTCGTCGACTCAGACCACCAAGGTGCACCACAGAACGCCACAGGAGGTCTTTCCTACCTGTGGCTATTAGACTGTATAACACCTCCTCCACCAGCAGGAGGGACACCTAACGGACTCATTCAGCAGAATCATGTGTAATAACCGTAAAGGTCATTCCCTTTCACTTTGTCTCCCGTTTTGCAGTTTGCACTTTGCACATATCTTATTTAATTGTTAAAGTCTATTCTGTATAGTTTCACTTACTTTGCACACTTCACCTCACACACTGTGACACTTCTCACAGATTTGTACTTTTCAATCTGTACTTTTTGTTTTAAAAAGGGACAGGCTATTTAATTTAATTGTATTTTATTGTGTCTAAGTTTCTGTTCAATTTTGTATTTTAATATTTTGTATTGTTGTGACGACCTCTGTACCGCACTCTGGCACAACAATTTCCTCCGGGATAAATAAAGTCGGTCTTATTCTTATTCTTATTTTGTTGTGTTGTAAATAGTCAAATTTCAAACTGAACAAAATGTATTTACAGTTAAATCTACAAGTTCTTCAGATAGGAGCCACTGCAGCTGTATAGTTGTATGTGTTACATTTAAATATGGCAAACTAAAGCTCAGTACTGTCAGGACGCCTCTGTAGTACAGAAAACATTAGTAGATTCTTTCTTCCTTTGATGGTGTCAGCGTGTTGGTTTTTTTCGATGAAGGACAGGCAACTTCTCTCATTCAAGGTGTTTTATTTTCTGTGTGAATAAGTATTGATCTTGATCAAGGACTCAGTCTGAGCTCTGAAAACCACAGTCAGCAAGCTGTTAGTCTGCAGCCAACAGGTCCCAGAGTGAACCCTGAAACACTATGTAGTAACAGTATATACATTCCAGCAAGAATACAATTATTTCTGATTGGTCGTCTAGGTGGGGAGTAACCGTGGTTTAGACTTGGCCCTCCCTTCGTTGGTGCCCAGGCTGGTCCCAGCCTCTGGGCATCACCACCTTCATCCAGCAGCTGCACCTGTAAACAAAGTATCCTCCCTGGTGACCTTTTCCTATCATGTGGGAGCTTCTTACAATGGAGTCTTTCTGAGAACATCCTCCCCTGCTGCTATCTCATCCTCCTGTTACAATGACAGCCTTCCACCAGCCCTGTCCTTGGAGCTCCCAGTATGGTGTGAGATGTAGTTTATGGGGTGTATTGTAGTGCATGTAAGCGTGCTTGTGCTTTCTTGCCATAAACGTCCCACCTGACCATCATGTGTCTGGTCCTTCAGAACCTGGGGCCAGTGCTGGTTCCCCTCTTTAGCAGCTATGGGGTATGGCTCTTCCCTGAGGCGGTGCATTGCATTAATAAGTCTCTCCCTGCTGATTTAAAACAGTACATACATTGTCAGTGAACTGAGCTTCCAGTGTTATTAAATAACCAACCATTAGAGCCATTTGTTTTACTATTATTAGTTCACTCACAGGTCACTTAGTTAGTTCAAATATAGGTTATACAGTTTATTATTATTATTATAATGTTTAGTCATACAGTTATTAGTGCTAATTCAAGTCCTGTGTTCTGTAATTAGTTTTACATTTAGTGCTGTTAGTACAAATTTAAGGCACACAGTATTGTATAATTGGCCTTTTTATAAGTAGTGATTAAAAGTAGTATTAAAATTCCCCACAATGGTCTCCAAACATCGGTCACCTGTGGAAGTGTGATAGATGCTTTATTTCACATCGTAATAACTGATCTAAGTGTTGTATCATACATTTAGAAGAAAAAAACGTTAAATAAAGGACTCACATTGTTTCAGAAAGTATCTCAGCCTTTTTTAATGAAACAGCAGATGACTGATGATTTTACACTGGATCTCTGAATGATCGTCACATCTCACTGTCAGACTCTTTCCAGTGGACTTTAGAGGATTAAAGAGAGAAATCACAGTGAAGACACACAGCGGCAGATGGGAGAGATTTAAAAGATGAACAAACAAAAGCATAAACCTGTTAATCTCCTTCACTATCAGATTAATTTCAAACTTCAGTACTTCCCTCCTGCTGAACACAGGCCACATGAGCAGCTTAAGGCTCTGGCAGATCTTTGTGAAGCTCTAATCTGCTGCAGTAAAGTGTTTATTTATTGGTAATTACAGCAGATGATCAATAAAACACCTCCAGTGTGTTCAGAGACTCAGAATAAACCACATGATGAACACAGTGACTGTCAGCCTGCTGACCTGGGACTGTGTTTGCAGCCGTCAAACTGAACAGTGTTTGAGGCAGAATTCAGTTCATCAGGTGGCTGTTTTTACTTTGAGCCTTTAAACAAACACCTGCTGTCACCGTCCGGCTGCTTTCACTGGACTTCTGGAGGGTTTTTAAGCTTTTAGAGCTGAAATTAGAGGGAAAAGTCCGGGAACGGTGCCTCACACGGCGGCAGTGAAGGCGGGTTTGAAGGCTCCTCCATCAAAAAACCAAACAGTTGAAAGCTTCGTGTGAGCCACGCGTGGAGAGACGCTGCTCCGCTGTGAGCTGGAGTCCTTCTGCACCTCCGAGCCTCCTCCAGGAGGGAGTTTGCTCCGTTTCCCGGTGAGGAGAAAACACAGGAGGCTCCGAGTTCTTGCTGCTCTGTACAGCTGCAGGCTGGGCTGAGTCTCCACGGTTCTCATGCTGTGTTTAAGGGCCTCCCTCAGCTGGGAGTTCCTCATCCGTCACTGCGGACTCAGCAGCACCTCACAGCACCTGACATGGCAGAAGTCGCCCCAACACCCGCCGCCGCCCCGGCCCCGGCCCCGGCCAAAGCCCCGAAGAAGAAGGCAGCCAAACCGGCTACGAAGGCCGGTCCCAGCGCCAAGGAGCTCGTCCTGAAGGCCGTGGCCGCCTCCAAGGACCGGAAGGGTCTGTCCTACGCCGCCATAAAGAAGGCGGTGGCCGCTGGAGGATACGACGTGGAGCGCAACAGCTCCGCGCTGAAACGCTCCGTGAAGAACCTGCTGGCCAAAGGAGTCCTTCAGCAGACCAAAGGGACCGGAGCTTCCGGGTCCTTCAAGGCGGGAAAGACCGACGAGAAGCCCAAGAAGGAGGTCAAGAAGCCGGCAGCCAAGAAGCCGATAGCCAAGAAGTCGGCAGCCAAGAAGCCAGCCGCTGCTAAGAAGCCCAAATCAGCCAAAGCTTCACCCAAGAAGGCGAAGAAACCCGCTGTTGCCGCCAAGAAATCTACCAAGAAGACCACCAAGAGCCCGAAGAAGGCTGTGAAGAAGGCAGCGGCCCCCAAGAAAGCAGCGGCCCCTAAGAAGGCCGCCACCCCGAAGAAAGCAGCCAAGAGGGCCGCTAAACCCAAAGTGAAGAAGGCGGCAGCCAAGAAATGAACAGACCTCCTCTTTTCAATCCACAACGGCTCTTTTCAGAGCCACACACCCAGAAAAAGAGCTCGTTTCATTAAGTTTGAAATATTAAGATGTGTTTTTCTTATGTTACTTTGTTTTTAAGTCAGTTTACCTGCTTTTGTGGTGTCTGATGTTTATCAAGTGGGAAATATGAATTAATCAGTAAGTACTGTGTACTTGAGTAAATACATTTAATGACCTTCTACCATAGATTTAGTATTTTAAACTAATCTATTCTCCTCTGAAGACAGTAAAGTGAACACTACAGAAATATTTATACGCATTCAACTTAACTGAATATATGATGTCTTGGTTTAATGGAATATTTTCACAAAATCCAGTTTACAAGACAACCGACCATAACTGACAGTTAACATACAGTTTTCAGATCATTATTATACTAGAACATTTACACTTTCTGGAGAAGTTGTGTGTGAATGCTGCTGCTGAATGAAGTCAAGATGCTGAAATGCCAAATGAAAGTGAAGCTAGTGGTAGTAATAATAGTAGTTTCTACTTTCTAATCTGCTGGGGAGACAAAAAAAAGGCCACAAAGAGCCAGAAATCAAAGTAAAGAACCAGTTGAAAAGGTGCTGCCACTGTGTGACTAATGGAAGTTCACTCTTAAGTAAACTTGGAGAAATTCCAATGTTGATTAAATTAAACTAAACACCACTAGATAAGACGTATCTGATCTGATCAATATCCTCCAACTTATAACAAAAACCTGCTCACCATTATTTGACTGTTATGGATGTGTATAGATATTAAGAGGTCCTTTTATTCACTTCACTGTAGAATATTACATTAGAAGTTGAGTTTTCTTATTTCATCTTAAATGTCAGTTAAGGTTTAAAAGTCATTAGCAATGACAACAATATTTAATCAGGACAAAAACATGTATGAAAGTAAAAAGACAGAAGACAGTAATGACCTACTGAAGGAGATCAGCCCTTCGTCTTCATCAAAAAGTAATATTAGATCATTATTTTAGAATAATTAGAATTATACTGTATTTATATACATTTATTTACTAAAAGACAGTTAAAATGAGAGTAAAATCAAATGATAAAAGCCCATAGGAAGTAGACACAATTAAGACAATAAAACAATTATTTTATTATGTGCTTTCAACTTCCATCTGTCAAATTCCACTTTATTTCATTACTTTATTTATCTCACTACACCACATTTTGTACATAAATTAATTATATAAAGTGTATTTGGATTTTTTTGGGATGTTGAGCGTCTTATTTTGGTAAGTCCTGATACCCTACTACGCAAGTGTCATGTTTGCGGAAGTAAAGTGACGTCTGCTTTTCTGATTGGGCGATCATTTTGCAGCTGTTTCTGTCCAATGAACGACCGGATGGTTTGAAATATATTTCCTGGACCCTCCAGGTTTTACAGTATTCTGCTTAGAGAAATCACCAGAGAACCATTTGAAGATGTCTGGACGTGGCGGTAAAGGAGCCGGTAAAGTCAGAGCCAAGGCCAAGACCCGCTCATCCCGCGCCGGGCTCCAGTTCCCGGTGGGCCGTGTCCACAGGCTGCTGAGGAAGGGCAACTACGCTCAGCGTGTGGGAGCCGGAGCTCCGGTCTACCTGGCGGCCGTGCTGGAGTACCTGACCGCTGAGATCCTGGAGCTGGCCGGAAACGCCGCCCGCGACAACAAGAAGACTCGTATCATCCCCCGTCACCTGCAGCTGGCCGTCCGCAACGACGAGGAGCTCAACAAGCTGCTGGGCGGAGTCACCATCGCTCAGGGCGGCGTGCTGCCCAACATCCAGGCGGTCCTGCTGCCCAAGAAGACCGACAAGGCCGCCAAGTCCAAGTAAACACCCGGGACCACATCACACCGACACAAAGGCTCTTTTAAGAGCCACCCACTCCTACATCAAGAGCTCATTCTATCTTACTTTATTAGAACTTATGCTTGTCTCCTGCAGCCAGAGGACCTCCATCAGTAAAACAGCCTCCACTGATCCTTTAACTCTCTCACATCTACAACAACTTCCCACAAAGTGTCTCCATCCAAAACAATTCAGCAGCAAACTATTAAACAATGGTTCAACTATTACACTTCACTTTTTACTACATTCATGTCAGCAGCATCTCACAGTCTTAGATGGAGGAATTGGGGACAATTAAAGCTCCTTTAATACATTTCTGCTGCTTTAATTGGGTACAATCTGTCAGACAAATGCAGTCAAGTAAAAGACTTCCTTCTCTTCACTGGTGGAGCTCAGATAGAGAGCTGCATACATTTCTGGGCCTGTTGTACAAACCTCAGTGTGGTGGTCTTTTTTTAGAAATAAAATTAAAAACCCCTTTAATGACACATTTAAATCAGCTGATCAGCTGCTGAGGAACAAACATTTCATGTTACAAACCATGAAAAGTGTTTTAGTGACTTTCACAAACACTTTTCACTGGTTTTACTGGAGACTTTAAGACTTGAACTGTAGCTTGATCAGAAAACTATTGACAGAAGCCAAATCTTTGAAAACACTTTAGTCTCAATAAACTGAGGACACTGAACACCAGAGTCACGTCCTTCTGAGGAATCAGCTCATGTTTTATATCTTATTATTCAAATATTAATCATTCACTGTTGACCAGAACTTCACTCCTGTTGTTTTACACATAGAATTCAGTTTAAACTTCTTTTAAACCTCAATTCACATCCATGAATCCTAATTAAGTCAATGTGCTTTAAACTGTGTTAGTAATTCATCATTCAGTTTTCTGGGTGAAACTCAAACTAAATGAATTAAAACACAAAGTACAGCTGTGAATTGTAGTAATGGGGGTTGGCGATGTGTTTGCTCTTATTTTGAAGGAATTTTTTGTCTTAACCGGAAGTTAGTCACTATTCATAGCTTGAAGGGAGGGGGGGGGGGGGGGGGGGGGCAGAGCGCTGTTCTTCAAACACGTCCGCAACCACGCTTTAAGTACTGACGCCTGTCTCTCGACCTCCATCATCTTTCACTGTAGAATCAGGCATCATGAGCGGAAGAGGCAAAGGAGGAAAGGGACTCGGTAAAGGAGGCGCCAAGCGCCACCGGAAAGTCCTCCGTGATAACATCCAGGGAATCACCAAGCCCGCCATCCGCCGTCTGGCTCGCCGCGGCGGAGTCAAACGTATCTCGGGTCTGATCTACGAGGAGACCCGCGGTGTGCTCAAGGTCTTCCTGGAGAACGTCATCCGGGACGCCGTCACCTACACCGAGCACGCCAAGAGGAAGACGGTCACCGCCATGGACGTGGTGTATGCCCTCAAGAGGCAGGGCCGAACCCTGTACGGCTTCGGAGGTTAAACCAGACCCTCATCCAGTCCACACTCACTCTAACGGCTCTTTTCAGAGCCTCCAAACCACCTAAAGACTCTTTATTCCTCTTAGTTTGATCAAGTTCATATATTCTATAGCTCAGTTATAAACTCTTCAGGCAGCACCTGCTCTGGGACTGATCAACTGTTACAGCTGCAAAGTCTTCTTCCTCTGATTTAGTAGTTCATCTTATAGCTTCTATACAAGCTGCAGGATGAGACATCAAGCTGTTTGCTTTACAACAATAACAGTCCTGTACAACCTGCTCTCCAGGTCAGCTGGGAAAGAGGCCTCAGGAGGGAGTGAAGGTGGAGGAGCTGCTCTTTAGAAGGTGGAGCACCAGGTGAGGCCCAGCAGCTCCGTCCAGCCTGTCACACTACCACATCTTCTGTCTCTTCAAAAACACACACATTTAATCCTCATTTTTCATTCCTTTAAGATCTGACGGCTAAACTCACCTCAGAGATAAAAACCACTGCAGCTTTTTCAAACTTCAAGATGATCAATGTTTCTGTTTCACCTGGACATTCATGTTATTTTATGCTTAAATCAAATTCTGTGGATCAGCTGTATTTCTTTTCTTTCTATTTATCAATTAAAATGGATCTAACACAAAGCACTCTTCTAAAAACAAGTGCTCATATTATCTTCAGCTCCTTCTGGTCCTGGACATCAGTATAGAAGATGATCTTTTAGACTTACTGCCTCATTTAAAGATCATATTTCTTCAGTTTTTTGACCCAAAACGACCAGATAATGAAGTTAATCAGAATCAGAATTACTTTAATAATCCTCAGGGGGAAATTGCTTTTTGTTACACACAGCTCCAAAAGAATAAGAATAAACTTCAAACACGAAAGTAATAATAATGATAATAATAATAATGATACAAACAATACCACTACTAATAATAATATATAACAACATGTACATTCAGAGTGAGATGTATTATATAATACTAATAATACTACTACCACCAATAATAATAATAATGAAGTGAAAGAACATACAGCGCTTGTGTCTTAACTAAAAGATGCTTTAACTGACCAATGTAATTATAGAAATGTTATTAAAACGTGAAGTTTTTAAATTTAATAGGCTCAGACTTCTTGTTCACACTGTACTCAGCGGTCAGAATCCAGTTGTCCTTTCACTGGATGTGTTTATTGTTTATCATGTAACATCTGGATTCCTCTTCATCCTCTAATTCTGATTTGTGTTGCTCTTTCTTCTCTTGCTGCTGCCACTTATAAATGAAGTCACTGTCATAAATAGATCTTTTTAACATGTCTTACTTTTTTCTATTGCGCTTTTAATTTTGTATTTTTAATGTTGTATACCTGTACATTGGCTGGTGCAACACCTGAATTCCCCACATGGGGGTCAATAAAGGATTATCTCATCTTATTTTATTTCACTTAAACATCGTCATTGTGGACTTTTTTAATCCTCCACACATTTGTGTTCTGGCTGTAATCGACATGTTATTAAAACTTGAGGTATCTAAATAAAATATGCACCACTGCTGATCTCTTCAAGAGCTTTTTCCTCCCTGTTTGATTCAAATGTCTTAATGACCAAACAGGTAACCAACATATAAGTAAGGATTAAACCACTAACTGTATGTGATCTTGATCTGTATGTGTTGACAGTAACACATTTCCGTACAATATTGATCTCTTTTGAATGAACCAACAGCCTTGGATGCAGGGATGGACGGCCATATATGGGATCTAAGTCTGAGAAACTATGAGATGAGGATAAATATTGTTAAACGTACACCCATCTATAATGCAGCCTGTAATTAAACACACAAAATCTGCTCTATCCGTTGGTGTTTGTGCTGTTTTAATTAGGTTAATGTTCACTAAAGAGCTCAGAAATTAAAATAAAATTGTGTTGGAGGGCGACTTAAAGCATGAAGCCATAACTAAAAGTGCACATGACTAACACATGAATGAAATCTTACAAAAACTATAATGTAATATTATTGAAATCCTACTAGAAATACACCATTTTCTTCAATTGTTGCTAAAGTATACTGATTGTTATCCCCTGCAGTGATGATTGGGTCTCATTAACACCACTGATCATATAGAGCAGCAACAAAAACACTAATGTACCGAATCTAAAACTCTCAGTGTCTCATTATGGTTTAATTTAAAGGTCATAGAATAAAAGAAGAAGAAGCTAATCCAAATGATGTTTGCAGGTCGTTCAGTTTATCTTCACTGTGTTTCCCTCAGTGGCCTGAACATAAGATCAGAGCGTGTTTATTTTCTATGCTGTTTAAAATGTGGCTGTCTGCTACTTTCTGCATTAGAAATAAAATTAATTTCTGAATGTCTGTTTCTTTAATTTTGTGTGGTGATATTTAATGAGAGAATAAATGAGAGGAAATTAGCTTTATTTATATTGCAGTGCATTTAAAAACACACAGATATTGTAAAAAAAATAAATAATAAAATCTGACCTCAGATTGAAGTCCATCTTGTGCCGATAAAAGATGTAAATGTAAAACACACTGAAAACAGACTGAAGGAGAAAAACATGCATGAAAAGCATGTGAAATATCACAGTATCTTAAATGGTCTTTTCCCACTAAATCAATCAGTTGTATTAATTAATATCAATTAGCTGCACATGCAAACACATTTTACTTCATCAGAAGACCAGAATAAAACATTTATCTTACAACAAACATGTGGATGTTTATTTGGAACCCCTAATGTTTCACTAACGTGTTTTACAGACTAACTGGAGCCTCATTAACATTTTCATCTGCGTTTTCTTTCACAAAACAGTGAAATAAAGGAGCAGCTACACACACACACACACACACACACACACACACACACACACACACACACACACACACACACACACACACAAACGCCACACTCCTGCAGCGTTGTGACACTTCCGCATGGTTACTCGCTGACGCACTGAAAACTGACCAATGGCAGAGCGGGAGCAGCACAGCGGTATTTACATCTCATTTATTTAAATAGAGCTAGTGTGGTTGTTTGGGGTTTTGTAATTCACAGGAAGCACCGAAGTCGTGACAATGCCGGAACCTCAGCAGAAGGCAGCGCCCAGGAAGGGCTCCAAGAAGGCGGCCAGCAAGACGGCCGGCAAGAAAGACCGGAAGAAGAGGAGGACCAGGAAGGAGAGCTACGCCATCTATGTCTACAAAGTGATGAAGCAGGTGCACCCGGACACCGGTATCTCCTCCAAGGCCATGGGCATCATGAACTCCTTTGTTAACGACATCTTCGAGCGCATCGCCGGTGAGGCCTCCCGTCTGGCTCACTACAACAAGCGCTCCACCATCACCTCCAGGGAGATCCAGACCGCCGTCCGCCTGCTGCTGCCCGGTGAGCTGGCCAAGCACGCCGTGTCTGAGGGCACCAAGGCGGTCACCAAGTACACCAGCTCCAAGTAAACTGACCCCACATCTAAAAACAAAGGCTCTTTTAAGAGCCACACACTCCACCTGTGAGAGCAGTGATCCATGTATCTGTCAATCTACTGTATCATGGGTGAATGATTAGAAGACTAAGTGGCATCTTGACATAAAGGCTCAGTGCCACTATTTCACCACGATGTGTTTCTGGGCTGAATCTTCTATTAATTGGTAATTTTTACTGATCACAGTAGAATCTGGGGTGAGAAAATAAAAGCACAGCAGCATCACTATTTGTGTCTGAAACACAGTTGTGGCTGCTTTCTGTCCTGTGAGGGTTTGGAGGAACCACTGGACTAAATACTGGAATGCAAATAAATAAACTGCTAAATCTTTTTTTTCTTAAACATCTACTTCTGGCTTCCTATACAATCAAAATTTTAATAGCACCTAATTAACTCAAGTTAAAGGACACTTTTCTCTGCAGTGCAGATTCACTGCAAATTCCAGACAGACGTGCAAAGATCAGGTCAATATTCATGATCCTGGTGATTAATTGGAGCTCAGTGGTCGGTAACATTGTGACTTACTGAGCCTGAACTGTGATAAGAGAAATGTACATTTAATCCTCACCTAAAGTCAATTCTAGATTAAACCACGATAACAATGATCGACTGCACAGAGATGTGACTGGATTCACGCAGTAACTCACTAGCTGCAACTGTAGATTTAAAAAAAAAAAAAAAAGGCAAAGCACATCAATACAGCAAAGGTTTTAATTAGAAGAGACTTTCTAAAGTCTGCCAGATTGATTTTCTTACCTCTTCAAAGGGAGGCTGACCATCTGACATCACGTTTACCCTGCTCACCACCACAGTGTTCACAGTATTAAATCAATACATTCAATTCAATTTCAATTCAATTCAATTTGTATAGCCCAATAAAAGAAACATCTCTGAATGGAGACGTAGCCTTTAATACCAACAAACGTCCAGTTGATGGCAGAAAAACATCATGTGTGAAAGTATGAAATTAAGTCTGTGGTCAAGGACACAATTATGTTTGTTTTAATGTTTTTCATGACAGTTTTGATGGAATATTAACACATACACTCCTCACTAAAAGTTAGGGATATTCGGCTTTCAGGTGAAATCTCAGAATGAACCTAAAATGCATTCTAACCTTTCCAGGTGAACTTAATGTGACCTTCTCTAAACCTTTGAATGCACATGTCCAACTGTTCAGTGTCTCAGTACTTTCTGCACCAGCTGCTGTTCTCTAACAAGAAGCTTAACAGCAACATTCACAACAGGTTTGATCCCTGAATCCACCAATACATTTCCTGCTTCAGTTAGAATTGGTATTTAAACAGTCCTCCTCATCCTGCTGTTCACATTCTGACATCATGAGACCAAGACGACACCTAACAGTTGATCAGCAGCACCTCAACACTGGAGGCTTCAAACAGGAAGTCCTCAGACGGAGGTGTTCACTGAGCTTAGAGGGTCACAGAGTGTCATCAGGAGGTTGGAACAGTGATACAGAGACTGGAAGAGTCACAGGAAGGAGAGGAGTGGACGTCCTTTGGCCACGTCCCAATTTATTGAGACACTGAACATGTTTTGTTGTGGTTTACCTACCACTGTTGGTAGATTTTCTTTCAATAAATTGTTTAAGATGAATAAAATCACCAGTGCATGCTTCTACTTAAATGCCCTACTTTCATGATATAAAATCACTGTAGCATTCACTTTTTACATTTTCCATATATTTCACCTGAAAGTTGAATATCCCTAACTTTTAGTGAGTAGTGTATGTACAAATTTGCTCTTTGCTGATCAGCTCCACGTTTGGCTCCAGCTGTTTGTTATCAATGAAAAGACCAACTCCTCTAGTTTCAGGCAACAGTGGAGACCATGCTCTCTGCCTTTCTCTTTACATCTTAACTATCTATAACATCTATAACATCCAAACATCTAACATCTATAACATCTATAACATCCAAACATCTAACATCTATAACATTTATAACATTTATAACATTTAACATCTATAACATTTATAACACCTATAACATCTATAATATTTATAACATCTATACATCATATACAGAAAACACAGACGTCCTGTAGAAGAAGAACAAGAGTCGTCTTCACCTGCTGAGGAGACTTTGCAGTGTGCAGGAACAGGAAGACGTTTTATAACACAGGACGCTCACAGAGGGACAATAAACAGGTAAAGAGGCTAGAATCACTTTAGTCCACATAATCTACAATGTCAAAGTATATTTAGGGACAATTTATTTACATATTTATTTACATATTTATGGCAGTTCTCAGTGTAATTAATGCACACGTCAGTTATCCACATTCCTATCCTGTGGAATTCATTGATCTAGTGCAATGTAACAACCCATGGGTACATCTGTATATATGGAGGGTGTTTATAGTGTATTTGTGTCTTTTCTGTTTCCATGTCTGTTTTGTATTCTCTTTTCACATTTGTCTTTTTACTATTGAGCTGCTGTGATCAGTGAATTTCCCCTCTGCAGGATCAATTTAAACTTATCTTATTGATATCTTGATCCTGATCATATTGCTGAACAAACACTTTTTGGACAAAACACACCTGCGCTGTTGTTTTGGAAGCATTAAGGTGACAATACAGCACAGCATGCACCTTTACTTTTTACAGACTAAATATTCAAATTTGTTTTTTAAATCATTACTTAGTTTTATATATTACACATATCCTTATTATATTATATTATATTATATTATATTATATTATATTGAGCTGAACGGCTGCTCTGAAAGCGGGAATTTCAAAATTTGTTTTGTCCAATAGGAGCACAGCTAGGTCACATGCTTACGTTGGACCAATCAGTGTTGCCAGCGCTCCAGCGCTGCCTATAAAAGAGACGTCTGCAGCGGAACCGTCATTATATTTCTTGTTTAACAGGAAAATAAACGCAAACGATGGCCCGAACCAAGCAGACCGCCCGTAAGTCCACCGGAGGAAAAGCTCCCAGGAAGCAGCTGGCCACCAAGGCCGCCCGCAAGAGCGCCCCGGCCACCGGCGGAGTGAAGAAGCCTCACCGCTACAGGCCCGGCACGGTGGCCCTCAGGGAGATCCGCCGCTACCAGAAGTCCACCGAGCTGCTCATCCGCAAGCTGCCCTTCCAGCGCCTGGTCCGCGAGATCGCTCAGGACTTTAAGACCGACCTGCGCTTCCAGAGCTCGGCCGTCATGGCTCTGCAGGAGGCCAGCGAGGCTTACCTGGTCGGTCTCTTCGAGGACACCAACCTGTGCGCCATCCACGCCAAGAGGGTCACCATCATGCCCAAAGACATCCAGCTGGCCCGCCGCATCCGCGGAGAGAGAGCTTAGACTGACTCCCTCTGACTCTGACAACACAACGGCTCTTTTCAGAGCCACCTCCCTCTGCTCAAGAGCTGCTTCCTCTGCCCTCTTCACTGTGTTAACATGAGGGGAACTAGTGATGTGATGTAGGATTGTTTTCTCAAACAGCTCCTGAACATATAAGTGAAAACACCTGTAGCATCAAATTAACTAAATGATTATCTAAATGAGCACCATCAGGTTTTTATTTTAGATTATTGCAGGTGTTCAGTTCAGGTAAAACTCTGATCTTTAAATGAGGCAGTAAGTCTAAAAGATCATCTTCTATACTGATGTCCAGGACCAGAAGGAGCTGAAGATAATATGAGCACTTATTTTTAGAAGAGTGCTTTGTGTTAGATCCATTTTAATTGATAAATAGAAAGAAAATAAATACAGCTGATCCACAGAATTTGATTTAAGCATAAAATAACATGAATGTCCAGGTGAAACAGAAACATTGATCATCTTGAAGTTTGAAAAAGCTGCAGTGGTTTTTATCTCTGAGGTGAGTTTAGCCGTCAGATCTTAAAGGAATGAAAAATGAGGATTAAACGTGTGTGTTTTTGAAGAGACAGAAGATGTGGTAGTGTGACAGGCTGGACGGAGCTGCTGGGCCTCACCTGGTGCTCCACCTTCTAAAGAGCAGCTCCTCCACCTTCACTCCCTCCTGAGGCCTCTTTCCCAGCTGACCTGGAGAGCAGGTTGTACAGGACTCTTATTGTTGTAAAGCAAACAGCTTGATGTCTCATCCTGCAGCTTGTATAGAAGCTATAAGATGAACTACTAAATCAGAGGAAGAAGACTTTGCAGCTGTAACAGTTGATCAGTCCCAGAGCAGGTGCTGCCTGAAGAGTTTATAACTGAGCTATAGAATATATGAACTTGATCAAACTAAGAGGAATAAAGAGTCTTTAGGTGGTTTGGAGGCCCTTAAAAGAGCCGTTAGAGTGAGTGTGGACTGGATGAGGGTCTGGTTTAACCTCCGAAGCCGTACAGGGTTCGGCCCTGCCTCTTGAGGGCATACACCACGTCCATGGCGGTGACCGTCTTCCTCTTGGCGTGCTCGGTGTAGGTGACGGCGTCCCGGATGACGTTCTCCAGGAAGACCTTGAGCACACCGCGGGTCTCCTCGTAGATCAGACCCGAGATACGCTTGACTCCGCCGCGGCGAGCCAGACGGCGGATGGCGGGCTTGGTGATTCCCTGGATGTTATCACGGAGGACTTTCCGGTGGCGCTTGGCGCCTCCTTTACCGAGTCCCTTTCCTCCTTTGCCTCTTCCGCTCATGATGCCTGATTCTACAGTGAAAGATGATGGAGGTCGAGAGACAGGCGTCAGTACTTAAAGCGTGGTTGCGGACGTGTTTGAAGAACAGCGCTCTGCCCCCCCCCCCCCCCCCTCCCTTCAAGCTATGAATAGTGACTAACTTCCGGTTAAGACAAAAAATTCCTTCAAAATAAGAGCAAACACATCGCCAACCCTCATTACTACAATTCACAGCTGTACTTTGTGTTTTAATTCATTTAGTTTGAGTTTCACCCAGAAAACTGAATGATGAATTACTAACACAGTTTAAAACACATTGACTTAATTAGGATTCATGGATGTGAATTGAGGTTTAAAAGAAGTTTAAACTGAATTCTATGTGTAAAACAACAGGAGTGAAGTTCTGGTCAACAGTGAATGATTAATATTTGAATAATAAGATATAAAACATGAGCTGATTCCTCAGAAGGACGTGACTCTGGTGTTCAGTGTCCTCAGTTTATTGAGACTAAAGTGTTTTCAAAGATTTGGCTTCTATCAATAGTTTTCTGATCAAGCTACAGTTCAAGTCTTAAAGTCTCCAGTAAAACCAGTGAAAAGTGTTTGTGAAAGTCACTAAAACACTTTTCATGGTTTGTAACATCAAATGTTTGTTCCTCAGGAGCTGATCAGCTGATTTAAATGTGTCATTAAAGGGTTTTTATTTTATTTCTAAAAAAAAGACCACCACACTGAGGTTTGTACAACAGGCCCAGAAATGTATGCAGCTCTCTAGCTGAGCTCCACCAGTGAAGAGAAGGAAGTCTTTTACTTGACTGCATTTGTCTGACAGATTGTACCCAATTAAAGCAGCAGAAATGTATTAAAGGAGCTTTAATTGTCCCCAATTCCTCCATCTAAGACTGTGAGATGCTGCTGACATGAATGTAGTAAAAAGTGAAGTGTAATAGTTGAACCATTGTTTACTAGTTTGCTGCTGAATTGTTTTGGATGGAGACACTTTGTGGGAAGTTGTTGTAGATGTGAGAGAGTTAAAGGATCAGTGGAGGCTGTTTTACTGATGGAGGTCCTCTGGCTGCAGGAGTCAAGCATAAGTTCTAATAAAGTAAGATAGAACGAGCTCTTGATGTAGGAGTGGGTGGCTCTTAAAAGAGCCTTTGTGTTGGTGTGAGCTGGTCCCGGGTGTTTACTTGGACTTGGCGGCCTTGTCGGTCTTCTTGGGCAGCAGGACCGCCTGGATGTTGGGCAGCACGCCGCCCTGAGCGATGGTGACTCCGCCCAGCAGCTTGTTGAGCTCCTCGTCGTTGCGGACGGCCAGCTGCAGGTGACGGGGGATGATACGAGTCTTCTTGTTGTCGCGGGCGGCGTTTCCGGCCAACTCCAGGATCTCAGCGGTCAGGTACTCCAGCACGGCGGCCAGGTAGACCGGAGCTCCGGCTCCCACACGCTCGGCGTAGTTGCCCTTCCTCAGCAGCCTGTGGACACGGCCCACCGGGAACTGGAGCCCGGCACGGGATGAGCGGGTCTTGGCCTTGGCTCTGACCTTTCCGGCGCCTCCTTTTCCTCTTCCAGACATCTTCAAATTCGAGTTTTAGTTGTCTTCACAAACAGAAGTGCTTCACTCGGTTCAAATCTTTGTTTATATAGCTGCTGGGACCCCCCCAGCTGATCGTTCATTGGCCAGCTGGAGCGTCAAAGTTATCGTCCAATCAGAAACGAGATATAAAGCACGCGCAGAGATTACACAGCTTCCCCCCGGAGTTTGTGAGAGTTACAAAATAAAAGACCACAGAATTATTAAAAACAAAAAAGAAAATTAATAGGAAACTGTAGGACGGTAACCATGGAGATTCAGGTGACTTTTCATCAATATCTATTGAAATATCTCATTACATTATATTTCTTTGTGATTTCACAAAGCAAAGGCTCAACATTTAGGATGTGGCACAATTATTGACATTATTGAGAATTTCTTCAGTAATTTAAGTCACTCGCAAAAAGATATATTTATTTATTTATCTATTTATCTATTGATTGATTTTCTATCTATCTATCCACCAGCCCTTAGAGGCAAAGCAGCGAGGAGGCTCAGCGGCCCCAGACGTAGACTGGTAGCCTGGGGTCGATGCTGTGAGCGTCCTGCAGGTGAACAGCCGGGTCGTCTATCGGGCCTTTGCGGATCGACTTCGGCAGCTGGGACATCTGAACCCATTATCATCCGGGCCAGAACTCAGGGTCAGGGTGGCCGCTGCTGTCTGAGCGCTGCTCTGGTGGGCGCAGCCTGTGAGGTGGGTGACGACCTGGTCTCGTGAAGCGGCAGGAGTCGGTCTTCTACCACCAAAACAGGAGCCTTTGGGCAGCAGGATGGAGACCAGACTGGGCCCCATGAGGTCTTCCACCTGGGTGGAGGCTCTTTGGATGCTTTGGACTAAAAGGGCTGAAGCTCTGGGAAAAGAGGGCTTTGGTTCCTGCTCCTGTCTTCCTATCCACCGCCATCTTGATGGTTCCCAGGAGGTCGTGGAAGAGAGCTCCGGTGGGCAGGTGTGCAGCAGGTGCCAGAAGATCGTGGGGGGGCTTGTGTACTTGAGGTCTGCCTGAAGTGAACTGGTTCAGCCCGCCCGCTGCCTTCATCTCTCTCCTCTCACAGAGGTCAAAGGTCACGGTGTACCAGGTGTTATATACCTCACATGTGGACCTGGTTGGGGCCGGTGCTCGGCTCAAGGGCGCGAAAGAAAACCTTCAGGACTTCACACGCGTGAGGAGATGAACCCAGGAGGGTCGGCTCTTGAAGGGCGAAGCCTTTATGAAGGAAATAAAACAACACACTTTAATATCTTTATTTCTATTTGACTGATTTATTAGAAGTTGGATTCGTTGGATCTTTGTGGTCTCTTTTCTGGTCGATGCTGCTTCTTGTCTCATCTGTTTATGTGATTTTCTTCTTTTCGACACGTGTTTGCAGTTTGAAATGAAGAGAAACATCTACAGGTGAAGTGACGTCTTCCTCTTCTGTCTGTGTTTGCTTTTGAACAGCCTGTTTTCATCATCTTTCTTTATTCCTCGAAACAGTGAGGCAGCAGCGCCACCATGAGGCCAAACAGGAACGTTACCTGCTATCACTTCACATGAAGTCCACTGGGAACAAGAAGAAAACGCTCAACTGAGTTAAATCGACTATCAAGTATTATTGAATCATTGAATAAGTATTAATAAATAAAGTTTTCAGTAGTGAGTGTTGGTTTAAGGGTTAAATATGTGAATAACAGCACCAAAGACACATAAAGTCATCAAAGGTTGAGTAGAGTGCAGATATAGAGAAGTAGAGTAGAGTAGATCATAGTACATTACAGTACAAAGCAAAGTACAGCAGAGTAGCAGACAGTGGACAGTAGACCACAGGTTAGAGTATATTACAGTAAAGTATATTATAGTAGAGTAAAGTATATTACAGTAGAGTAGAGTATATTACAGTAGAGTATATAACAGTAGAGTATATTATAGTAGAGTAAAGTATATTACAGTAGAGTATATTATAGTAGAGTAAAGTATATTACAGTAGAGTATATTATAGTAGAGTATATTATAGTAGAGTAAAGTATATTACAGTAGAGTATATTATAGTAGAGTAAAGTATATCACAGTAGAGTATATTACAGTAGAGTAGAGTATATTACAGTAAAGTATATTACAGTAGAGTATATTATAGTAGAGTAAAGTATATTACAGTAAAGTATATTACAGTAGAGTATATTATAGTAGAGTAAAGTATATTACAGTAGAGTATATTATAGTAGAGTAAAGTATATCACAGTAGAGTATATTACAGTAGAGTAGAGTATATTACAGTAAAGTATATTATAGTAGAGTAAAGTATATTACAGTAGAGTAGAGTATATTACAGTAGAGTAAAGTATATTACAGTAGAGTAGAGTATATTACAGTAGAGTAGAGTATATTACAGTAGAGTAAAGTATATTACAGTAGAGTAGAGTATATTACAGTAAAGTATATTACAGTAGAGTAGAGTATATAACAGTATATTACAGTAAAGTATATTATAGTAGAGTAAAGTATATTACAGTAGAGTAGAGTATATTACAGTAGAGTAAAGTATATTACAGTAGAGTAGAGTATATTACAGTAAAGTATATTACAGTAGAGTAGAGTAGAGTAGAGTATATCACAGTAAAGTATATTACAGTAAAGTATATTATAGTATATTATAGTAGAGTAGAATAGAGTAGAGTAGAGTAAAGTATATCACAGTAAAGTATATTACAGTAAAGTATATTACAGTAAAGTATATCACAGTAAAGTATATTACAGTAGAGTATATTACAGTAAAGTATATCACAGTAAAGTATATTACAGTAAAGTATATTACAGTAGAGTATATTACAGTAAAGTATATCACAGTAAAGTATATCACAGTAAAGTATATTACAGTAGAGTATATTACAGTAAAGTATATCACAGTAAAGTATATTACAGTAAAGTATATTACAGTAAAGTATATTACAGTATATTACAGTAGAGTATATTACAGTAAAGTATATTATAGTATATTATAGTATAGTAGAGTAGAGTAGAGTAGAGTAGAGTAGAGTATATTACAGTAAAGTATATTATAGTAGAGTATATTACAGTAGAGTAGAGTATATTACAGTAGAGTAGAGTATATTACAGTAAAGTATATTATAGTAGAGTATATTACAGTAGAGTAAAGTATATTACAGTAAAGTATATTATAGTAGAGTAGAGTAGAGTAGAGTAGAGTGATGGAGGCCCAGGGGTCAGGGGCGAAAGGCATCCCAGCATCCTCGCTGACTGGCGAAGAGATGTCGGCCATCTTGGATTGTAGCGGGGAAGAAAGATTGATGCGGTAAGCTCCTTTTTCAATTCGTTTAATTTCTTTTCTCAACAGTTCCCCACTGAACCCTTCTTTAAATAAAACTCCGGTCGTGTGGTGTTCATCACGGAACCGGGCTGGTAATGGAGGCTGAGAAACGGGACTACCGGACCCAGCAGTCCGCTTTCGTTTCTTTTTGTTGTTGTTTTGGGGAACTAACCGACGGAGGCGCAGCAGGCCCAAACCCGAACAAAAACACACCTGCCCGCCGGTCCCCGCTGCTCGGTGGCCGGTCTGCATCACTGCCTTCAAACCGGCGGTATCTGCTTGTTAGACGGTGTTCTTACAGCTACAGCTGTCCCTGCGGTGCCGTGCTTACGTTGCCGTTAGCCGATTAGCTCGTTTGGTGGTGGCCGTTAGCTCTCACGCTAACTTCCCCATGTATTCCTATGGAACTGGCTAGTAGCGCACGCACGCTAGTCGGCTAACAGCGTCTAGCTCCTAGCACACTGTGCAGCTAAGCTAACAAGCTAATGCCAGCAAATAGCTATTATCTGCACGGGGGTTCACAATTAGAACAAACAACGGAACAGGTCGGTTAATTTGTGCGGTGAAGAAACCGGCAGGTTGTGTTTTGTTAGAATTAACATTAGTCAGACAGATTACCGGAGTTAGCTTTAGCATGCACAGCTAACACAAGCTAACCCTGCTGCACATTTAACGATGCCTCTAAACAAGAACAGTTAAGCTTTCAAGCTGCTTGGCGGGTGTTTACAGGTGACACACGGTCCAGGTGGCTTTTCTGGCCCCAAACGGAGCAGTTTGCAAGCGATTATAGACGTTTCATACAACATAGCGCTGAATTAGCTGCTGTTCATTGGCTAAAGCTGCTACTATAAAGGATCGTGGCTGTCTGACTAACACACTGTAGTAAACAAAAGTAATCCTGAGAGATCACAGCTGTGGGTGTTAACAGGAGGTTTTAAGCATGATTAAAGTGAGGTAGCTCCTCTATGAAATGGCTCTGTGTGATAGTCTGGTGTTTTCGTCCAGGTCTTCTAATGTGCAGACTGACTGGTGCTCAGTCCTCTCAGATACTCCACAGCAGTCTGGAGAGTTGGAGCCCACCTTTAAATCACTCTTTCACACCTTACCAATTTAAAAAGAACAATCTCCTAGTAAAGATCAGGTCTGAATAAGTATAAAGACAAAGTTCGGCTGCTTTTAACGGTTATTTTCATTTTAAGTTAGGCTGGATATCATTATTTAGACTCACAGTTTTAAAAAAAAAACTACAAAAGGAAGTGACTGTTCATCAGAAGTTCTCAGACTTTCACTTTAGTTGTGTAGTCAAACCTCAAGTCATAGAATATCCACTTTACGGGTTCAATCAAAAACATCCGTGTTCTGGCTGCATCTGTCCCGTTTCCTCCTTGCTCATATGAGCCGGGGTGCAGGTTAATCTGTGGTCACTGCTGTGTGACTGAGTGTCTGAGTCTGTTGGCAAAAGGAACTACAGAGTTGTAGCTGATGAAAGTGAGTAAAGACACTGATAAAATACTTTACATCAAAGAAAAGGAGGAAGGAAACACTGACATACTTTATGAGATTGTTTCTTCTGGTTTGTTTAATTCAACCTGTTTGCTTTGTTTGTGAGACTCTAAGCATAATGGCTGCTTTTGTTTGCAGATGTTTCATGTTCATGGTTGACCAAATATGTCCAGAGTGTGAGCCGTCAAAACGTGAAAGTCTTTATTAGGTTACGTGCAGGCAGCGTTTAGCCGTTGCTCCTAATTAAAGTTGTATTCACAGCATCTGAAATGGATCCGGAGACGCCGTGTCGTGAATCACAGCTGCAGGTTTTCGAGGAAGGAACCGATTCACCTCACTGCAGTGTTCAGTCCGTCAGCCGACCTGAGCGCTTCGTCCTGTGCTTTTCCAGGTGACACGCGGCATGTTTGGTGCTAACCGGAAGAAGTTTATGGAGGGAGGGGTAGAGAGCGACTACGCGGACGACTCCAGTCTCTACTACAGCCAGCAGTCCATGTTCCCTCCACACCGCCCTGACAAAGACGTAAGATCTCTGTTTAAGTCCTTTACAGTGAGGAGAAAAGTCACGACTCGAGGTCGTGCTTCAAGTTTTCTCTTTTATGGGACTAGAACTAGTTAATATTCTAGTAACTAGTGGGATTTCATGAATTTAAAGAAAAGAACAAGTTAGTTTGTTTGTCGCAAAGTGAAACTGTGCACTTATTAACATGACATTGATTTTGTGCTAAAACTACTGCATTTATACTGTCCGCTCACTCTTAGAGTACACTTGATGCTGTTCTAGCATTACTACACATTTATAGATCCCATTATGTTTACATATTTCTTCTTTATCGGGATTTTCTGTGTGTCTCAGGAAACCTCGTATAACAATGAAAGACTTTTAAATTCATGTCCGACAAATCCTGCGACACTGAAATCCAGCAACAAAACCGAGACCGAGCGGCAGATTGTGTTCACATAGTTTATTTAAATGTGACTGCATCCATGAATAAGCTTTAGTATTACATGTGTTAGTGTGACGCACATATTTTTGCGTTTCTTTCTTTTCTAAATTCTACATATTTCTTTCTTTTATACCGTTCTTTTCTATTTGTGCTACATACGTATTGTTTTATATTGTAATATAGTGCGCAGGGCTTAAAGTTGTCTGATTTCAGGTGTAGAGCAGTTATAGATCCATGTGATACTTAATTCAACACATTGCACCTGTTATTGTCACTATATTTTCATTACACTACTGTTTTATTATTATTATTATTATTAGCTATGCATATATTTTCCCTGGTTATTCCTCTATTCTATATGTATTTCTACTCTAGAATAGGAGCAACAGGAATGTGATCCGATCCCCCCCTTTGGCGATCAATAAAACATTTCTGTCTCAGACTTTCGCAGTGCGGCTGTATGATCTACAGTGATCATATGGACTGAAATAAAGCTTGCAGCTTGTACTGCTCGCTGCGTCACCCTCTGGCCATTTAGTTTTAACATTTAAAAAAATCATTTCTCATGTTTCTATGAGCTTTTTTCTTTATTTTTTTTCACTTTGTGTCCTGATAGTTTAGACAAGATGTAACTTTTGTTGAATGGGGGGTAAAACGCTCCGTAGGGTCAGACTTTTTTTATGAAGATGGAGTCTTTTATTTATGTTTAATTAAAGGTCATGTCCGTAAAATGTAAGGATGTGCTTGTGTGTCCTCTGTCTTCAGATGCTGGCGTCTTCCTCTGCTTCCTCAACGGGTCAACTGTCACAGCTGGGAGCCAGTTTATATGGCCCGCAGAGTAAGACACTCTTTTCTACTGTCTCTGATCACTACACGGCTCACGCTCGTGTTAGTATTGACGAGCACTGTTCAGTTCAACGATAGTTCGGATTTCCACCACACGGCCTTCTCCGGGGTCTGAAAAGAGCTTTTGTAATTGTATTTTTATTTGTTGCTAAGCACATACAAATGTAGTAAAAGAGACACTTCAGTTGCTCGAACACAAAGAAGACGACTGAAGAATAAACTCGTCGGTTTCTCTCCGGCTGCAGGTGCCCTGGGGTTCCCCATGCGTGGGATGAACAGCAGCGCAGCACCTCAGTTAAGTCGGAGTGGACTGAACCAGTCTGCCAGCCAGCTCCCCAGTCATGCCAGTACGGCCAACACTGGCACCATGCACACGCCTCCCTCACCGAGCAGGTACAGCACACACACACACACACACACACACACACACACACATTCGTACACTCATTCATGTATGTTGAAAGTCTGAATAGATGATGGTACTCCTCCTCCTCCTCCTCCTCCTCCTCCTCTCCGTAGGGGTATTTTACCAATGAGCAGCCGGAGCGTGCTGAACCACAGCCAGCAGGTGGGGGGTCCGACGGGGCAGTCGGCCGGGATGGTGGGAGGGGTAGGAGTAGAGAGGGGAGGCGGCGGCGTAGGAGCAGGGAGGAGCAGCAGCATGGGGAGTCCCAGCCGGTCGTCGCCCAGCATCATCGGCATGCCCAAACAGCAGCAGGCACGGCAGCCTTTCACTATCAACAGGTAACACACACACACACACACACACACACACACACACACACACACACGTGTCTGCATGGCACCCTCATTAAACTGTGCTCTGCATCTCATCAGCTGTAGTTAGTTTTGTTTTAGTTTTGTTTTATATTTATTTTGCTATTGCTATTTTTTCTTCTACTATTGCTTCTTTTCACTCTCCCTGTTCAATTGTTGCTGCTGTAACATGAAAATTTCCCCCTATGGGGGATCAAATAAAGAAAAGTTTAAGTCTAAGTTTTGATGGTTAGTCAGTCAGGAGTTAAAGCTTGTTCCTCTCTTTAATACTCAGTTTAATACTCACAAGTATCCCATTTAGCAAAATGTCTTGATGCCGCCGTATTATCAGGACTCAAAGGTCACAGTTCGGGATGTTCCTCAGATTTGGAGTCACGGTTCATTGGGTTTTTGGTATTCAGGGAAAACAAGAGACAGAAAGTAACATTTTAGTCTTTTATTTTGGAGGAACGTAAACATGCAGTAGCCGTCAGTATCACTGAAACAGTTAAGTTTTGCTGCAATAGAGAAAAAACCCTCAGGTTTTAAAAACACAGCTGTTTCTCTGTTTGTGTGTCAGTATGTCAGGGTTTGGGGTGAACAGGAATCCAGGCTTCAACATGAACAACTCACTATCCAACAACATCTTCAACGGCACAGGTACAAACAAATGTTCTTACTGTTCTTGTCAGTAATAGTTTTTCACTCAAATGTCGTATTTCAACTTTAGATGCTTTTTTAAAAGCGTTTGTAGTCGCAGTGTTTTGTCGGCTGTTGTTTTATAAATTTTCCCGCGTGTGTGTTCGTCCAGACGGCAGCGAGAATGTGACGGGGTTGGATCTGTCAGATTTCCCGGCGTTAGCGGACAGGAGTCGGAGGGATGGAGGGTCAAATCCCACCCCACTGCTCAACCCGCTGGCCGGTCGGGCTCCCTACGGTAGGATGAAACAAGATGTTTAGCTCCAGCTGGAATGGTGCACTCATGTGACACTGTTTGATTATATATATAGATATATATATAAATGATCCTCTTTATTTAAGCCAGAACAGTCTCTCATCTTCGTCCACTCAGTAGTTGTTCCGGAGCTTTCAGTCACACAGTGTGATCCTCCTCAGCAGATGGGTTTTTCCAGGGTAAATGCAGATGTTCAAAGTTTTTTTCTGAGCACTTTGAGGGTGTAAAGAGAAGAAGGAGACTCAGTTTGTTAGTTAGTCCATCAGTCGATCAACAGAAAATGAGTCTGCAACAATCTTGATAACTGATTAGAGGGAGTGAGCGATGTGAGGGGCATTTAATGTAAATTTATTCTGTTTCTAACACTATTAATCTACTTCTTCAAGTTGTTTCTGGTTCCGATTGGCTGTAGTTCAATTAGTTTTAGTCCTGTGTCTAACTGTATTGATTATCTTCACGTTTGAAATAATCGACTTGCCATGTTCACCCTTTCCTGACACTTTAAAACCACACAGAATAACTGTCAGATGATTGAATGAACATTATTTTGCAGCCCTGAAGGTCTTATATTTTTGATTTGAAGGTGTTTATTTAGGATCACTAATGTCTCTCCCCTGCGTTTCTCCAGTTGGCATGGTAACCAAGCCGTCCAGTGAGCAGTCGCAGGACTTCTCCATCCATAACGAAGACTTCCCAGCTCTCCCTGGTCCAAACTACCAAACAAAAGACCCCACCAGCACCAACGAAGACAGCAAAACGGTGAGATCCCTTTTTTTCAGTCAAGCCTGTCCTCTACTCTCCTTTCTCACTCTGTCCTTTTCCTTTTTTATTATTTACTTCTCTCTGTCTAAATCCTCATTTACTTTTTGCATCACGGCATCCTTTCTTTATGCCGGGCTTTCGTGGCTCCTGTCTTTCCCGCATTTTCTGTCCAATCAGAATCTAAACTCATCAGGAAAGTCCACCTCCAACTCAGATGGTCCAAAGTTCCCCGGCGATAAGAGCTCTGCACCGAGCAACAACAACCAGCAGAAGAAAGGGATTCAGGTGCTTCCTGATGGTGAGACACACACACACACACACACACACACACACACACTCAGATACACACAGATCTCAGTCTAAACCGCCCTCGTGTGTCGTCTCTTCTGTGTGTCAGGGCGTGTGACCAACATCCCGATCGGCATGGTAACGGACCAGTTTGGGATGATCGGCTTGCTGACGTTCATCCGGGCAGCGGAGACGGACCCCGGCATGGTCCACCTGGCGCTGGGCTCAGACCTCACCACACTCGGCCTCAACCTCAACTCACCCGAGTACGACACACACACACACACACAGTTTTGTTTCTTCTCTTTAAAGGTGGAGTTGATTAGATCAGTCCAGTTTGTAATCTGTTCCCCAGAGGTGTAGCAGTCGGTATTCATCCTGTGATTTTACAGAATGTGACCCAAACAATTACTGTCAGAACAGTTTAATAACCAAACTGCTCCGTCGGCACAGCTAAAGGTACCCTGGTTACCCTGGTTACCATGGTAACCCCTTACTGTCGCTGCCGCCTGAATCACGAATCAGGAACGCTGACTTAGTGCAGCGTGATTCAGTTCAATCATGTTATTGTCTCCTCACATAATCATGTCAGGACACGATTCTGGTTTAATGGTTCGTCTCTGAGTGACAGTCTGAGTCTGAATGTGTCTCTTCTGTCCGTCAGGAATCTGTATCCTAAGTTTGCGTCTCCCTGGGCGTCGGCTCCGTGTCGACCGCAGGACATCGGTGAGTTCAGACTCTTTGCACCACACGGGATTATTTTTTTAGGATTTATTCTGGTCATTAATGGAGGAAATGTTGGATTTAAAGTCATCAAGTGAACACAAACATCAGAGCGTCCGTTCAGTGCAGCTTCAGGCGTTCGAAGGATCTAATTTAACTTTTTGATCATTTTTACCAACCTTGTTTAGTAGTTTGGTAGAAGAAGAGCACAGATTTTACAGTGTTTTCAAGCTTTTTGCCTCCTTTTCCTGCAGACTTCCACGTCCCCTCAGAGTATTTAACCAACATCCACATAAGGGACAAGGTAGGTACCTCAAAAAAAGATATGTTTCATAGTGGAAAATAATTCAGCATGTAAATGATGTCATACTCTGAGTTTCAGGCATCTTAAGTTCAATAAAACTAAAAGTTTGTGTCTCTGTCTCGTCTCCAGTTAGCAGCTATCAAGTTGTCTCGGTATGGTGAAGATCTACTGTTTTATCTCTACTATATGAACGGAGGGGATCTACTACAACTCCTGGCTGCAGTAGAACTGTAAGAAAACACACACACACTCAAATTTGATTGATTTGAAGTGGGGAAAAAAATGAATTCCTCTTTTCTTACTTAATTAAAATCACTTAATCTGAGGAGCTCCACACTAAATGAGTTAATCACATACCTTCTTACTGGCATGTGATGATAATACAGGGAATTTTTCCATCTTCATAGCAACTAACGTCCTGGTGGATTAAAGGAGAATTTAAAAGTTGAGTCAACTAGTCAGAAGGACAGAAACAGTGTCAGGCTGCAGCTTAACTGACTAGAATAAAGTATATTTATTCATCTCTTTAGCTCAACTCACAATGTGTAATACCTTGTAATCTCCCCCACGTGTACTCTTCTACTGTAGCTGTTTGTTTTTTATATCTATCTCACCCTCACTAGTGAGGGTAGCCTGCTAGTAACACACCTGTCAAGCCGAAACCGTAACAAAACTTTATTTATTCATCACCTTTCAGGCAAACACGCAGCCCAAAGTGCTCCACAATTAAACAGTAAAACAGTAAAATGTCAAGATTTAATAAACAGGAAGTAGATAAATAACATAAAATGTACAGAATTACATGAAAGCAAATTATTAGAACTTCAAAACTAAGGCTGGACATTAGCATTAGCATTAGCATTAGCACAAGACTCGCTCCTCCTCAGAGGCAGTGAACACAACACATAACCTGCTCGTACCTGCGCTGCATTCAGAGGTATGAGGACACGACTAAGACCGACACTGACCGTGTGTCCAGGTTCAACAGGGACTGGAGGTACCACAAAGAGGAGCGGGTGTGGATCACTCGGGCTCCGGGTATGGAGCCCACGCTGAAGACCAACGCCTACGAGAGAGGGACCTACTACTTCTTCGACTGCCTCAACTGGAGGAAGGTGGCCAAGGTAAACACACACACACACACACACACACACACACACACAGAGCTGCTTCGTATACAAGTAATCAGTTACTCTGCAGATCATCTTCTCAATATTTTGGTCTAAAAACCATCAAAAGACAGCGAAGAGCCGACCAACAGCCCAGAACTTCTCTTTACTATCATGTAAAGAGAAGAGGAAGCAGCAGATTGTCACACTGGAGGAGGTGGAACTGTCAAATGTTGAATTTATTCATCTTCTATTCATTTATTTAGGTGCAGCAGAGGCCTCCTGGCCCACTGAACTACCTCACTCTGCATCTTGCACACACATTTATTTAGCTAAGTTAAATGATATAGTTAGTTTCCCTAGATGTTCACACTGCTCTTCTTTTAAGTACTTCTTTTTTATTTTATTTATTTATTTATTTATTGTGGCTTAAACTCGGACCTGAGAGTAAAATTTAGTACCATCTCAGTGTGAATGTGTGACGATAAAGTTCCTTGAATCCTGTTATGACATCATAAAGGGAGCCGAATCCAAACCACGTGTTTTTAAGTTACCTTTTTTTTGGGCTTTTTTTAAACCAGGTTTGTTTCTAATGCAGGACGAGTTGAAGCTTCAGGTCGTCACTGTGCCGACTTTTTGGGGGTTTTTTATCTTAAGTCCGTCTGTCTGTCTGTTTGCAGGAGTTTCATCTGGAGTATGACAAGCTAGAAGAGCGACCTCACGTTCCCTCCACATTCAACTACAATCCTGCCCAGCAGGCCTTCTGATTGGCTCTACCTCCTCCTGCCTGCCTGCCATTGGCCCTCCTGGCTCGTCAGTCACCCCCCCTCTAGGTTTTTCCACCTCCACACACTCAAAGTGAATCTGGCCAATAAGGACTCGGGACGGGAGAGGACGTCCTGGCTCCACTTTACTGAATAGACTTTATAATTTTAACTTTTTCTGATTTTTTTTGTTTGTTCTTTACCTCATTTTCCTCTGTTTTTTCGTTTCTTTTCTTTTCTTTTCTTTTTTTTTTAAATTTTCGTTCCCACCCCTCCTCCATGAGTTTGGTTTGGTTGGTCTGTTATGTGGAGCACAGACTTAATGTCAACAGACAGCACAGTACAACACACACACACACTGTAAATAACTGTCCATCTGAGCGAGTGATTCATGTTTCTATCCAGTCTTAAGAATTGACTATTTTTGTCTAGAGAAGCTTTTAAGAAGAACCAGATTTTAACACAGAACACAAAATTAAATCACCTGTTCAGGATGGATAATTATTTCACAAACTGTGTCCCACCTCCGACCTTTTGGCAGGAACTGAAAATATTTATGGCCTCTCTTTATTTTTACCGGCTTTTTCAAGCATCACAGATCACAGAACACACATCAGCAGACAGCGAGAGTCAGGAGAGGAAATGCAATGTACATTGTAGCACTATTTCATAATAAAAGAAGAAAAAATATTTACTTTTTCGGTTTGTTGATGTCATGTGGAGAGATCTGAAGTGTTTTATCCTCTTTATTTTATTTTTTTTTGGTTTTTAACTTAATGAGGTGAAGTTTAGAAACATGCCAGCTCTTTAATCAGACAGAAAAACACTCAGAAAAGTCTCTCTGAGTGGGATGTGTTCGGCATTTTTAATTGACTTTTGAGTTTTTCTCTCGTTTATTCTGGAAATGTTCTATATTTTCATCTCAGTCAACAAATCCCATGTGCAGATCTCTCAACACAGTCCAAGTAATTCAGACAAAACGCTCCATTTAAAGGGTTTTTAGAGGCCTGACGAGGTGAAAATCATTGATCATCACAGATAAAAACCTCCATCTTACCAAGTCACTTCTTTCTACAATTAAACCTTACAAGAGCGTCAAGTAACGGTTCAGTTCCTTGGCGATTAATCTGCAGGTCAACATTAAAAAAGCCATAATTTGTGAGATAATAGTGTTAAAATGTTTCCTAAAGCTCAAGTTGACGGCTTTAAAAAAGATATTCAGCTCACTGTGAATAAATACATGAAATGCAGAAAAGCAGCAAAAGAAATCCTCATATTAGAGAAGTAGGAACAAATTAATGTTCTGGCATTTTAGCTGGAAAAACAGGAGCCTGAAATTATGAATCCAGGTGAATCCAGGTGAAGATTTCATCTCGTAAAACAAGCGAGAAAAATCAGTTTCCAAAGAAGATTTCAAGGATTTCTTTCTAGAAATCAGTGTCTTTGTTTTAAAGCAACAAAAAATAAGACGTTTTCTGCTCCAGAATTAAGATAAAATTAATTTATATTTGAGGGAAAAGCTGAAGAAATGCTCTCAGTCACTTGTTTTAAGAAAATAAGACTTCAGTAAGAAGTTTGTGACTAAATAAACCACAGTGTGTTCATGGTACCTGTTAGTCGTTGAAATTCTGCACATGGGCTTTAATGACGAGAAGGAAAAGTCTGTGTGTTCATACCAAACATGAAGTTAGTAAAATGTCTCAGTTAAAAACAGTTTAAATAACAATCAGACAGAAGGAGACGAGACAAAGCCAGTTTGAATCTGGCCAATGGGATCGCTCCATTTGGAAAGTCACATGACTCGGCAGCCACCGACCAACAGTTTGCAGTAAAGTGCAACAGATAGCTTAAATATAAATAAACATAACTATAATATTTCCAGAACTTTCCGTTTCCAATTGTTATTTAATTTAAACTTTTATTTTTACAGTAACTTCGTCGTCACTTCCTGATTCTCCGTGAGTCCGAATCAAATTAGCCTCACGTTTATTCTTCATAAAGTAAATCGAGCAGCGCAGCAGAACACAACAACACGCTGACAAACGGGTTTTATTTTCCTCCACGTTACGTTGGAGTAAAGTTAGAGATTAGAAATGCCGGCACATCCCTCTCACACTGACGCAGCTCTTTCCCAGTTTTCTCCATTTTCTTTATCATCTTTGTTTTCTTTTTTTATTCCAGCTCTACAGCTCCCTCTGCCTGACCCTCACTTTTAATATTTAACACCCCCCCTTTTTTTTTTTTTTTAATTCTTCTACTTTCACCTCTCACCTTTTACTGAAGGTCTCTATTTTCCGCCTAGCAACAGTCAAACCAATCAGACTGCTGCAGTGGCCTCTCTCTGGATCGTTCAGGAAGAAGTTCGACATTTTGAGAAATCTCCTTCGTGCTCTTTGCTCGCTGAGACACAAGTCTGCTCACTGAATATGAAGCCACAGTCGGGAGGCGTTAGCTTTAGCTTAGCATGAAAACGATTCATTTTTACTTGAGCTTAACAAACAATATATACAATAACGAGCTGATCAGCTTTAGAGGTGCCTTTGGACAGAGCTAGGCTAACTGTTTCCCTCTGTTTCCAGTCTTTATGCTAAGCTAAGTTAGCCAGCTGCTGGCTGCAGCTTCATATTCATCACACGGACACGAGAGTGTTATTATTCTGAAGACTCAGTGAGGAAGAGAAGACGACTGCTTCCCAAAATATCAAAACATTTCCTTCTTAGGTCACTGACCCTCCACCAAAAGACAAAATCAACCCCAGAAGTCGCCATTTTTAGGCTAAATGTCATAAAATATTTGCTTTTCCCTGCGTTATTTTTTAAACTTCCTCCAGGAGGCACCAATGTTGACTTGTGTATATATATATTTAAATATATATACATGCAGACGAGGCAGTATTTTTAAGAAAAAGGGGAAAAAAAACAAAAAGGAGAAACCGTGTCTGAGACGAGGAGACGCTCCCTCTGCTGGCCGCCGGTGAAAAAACGATGCAATACGAGACCTCCCGTTACCACGGAAACCGCCGCGGAGACGGTTTTACAGGGGACCACGCCCAACGCCGCCGACACCCACACACCTTTTAGCAACAACATGGGTTGCCATGACTACAGGGCCCAGCTCGTTCACACAGCAGCATCAAAGCCAAGGACACGCCCCCACAGACCCGTGTGACCTGCTCGGCGAGATTTGATTGGAGGATGAGGACTGAGGCACTTGGCCGTTGGCTGTTTTATTAAATATGGCAGCTAGTGTTTTAATAGGAAAAAGAATAAAATAAATATTCTGGTAATGAAACTAAACGTGAAGTCCTGAGTGTTTTGTTTTTTTCTGCTGTTGTCCAAAATGAAGTTTTTTTGTTTTTCAGGCCCAAACTGCCGTCGAAGATCCTGTGAAGATTTAAGTTTGAGCTGATTTTAATTACTTAATCTTCAGCAATGCATCATGGGATATAAAATCAGATTATACTAATATGTTGAGTTAGTTAAGATTTTATGGTCAAATCTGGAATTTATAATAATGTATAATATGTGTGTATATTGAGAGAGCTTTTGCAATCTTTGTGGAAGTTTAAAGGGTAATTCCAGTATTTTTAAAGCTGGGTCCTATTCGTACATATTTTTGTGGTATTTTGGACTGTTTGGTACCAAAAATTGGGATCGCAGTGAAACAGGCTGCAATGTAAACAACTGGAGCACCTGATCACAGTAGGTCCACTTAAAGAGCTTGTTTGATCCACTGACAGGCTCAGAGTGTTATTCTAAGTGTGTGACAGCATCATGGAAAGGATCCCTACAGAGAGAGACCTGGAAGATCCTTTTGGTTTAACCACAAACAGCACACACACCAGACTACATTCACTAAAACAGGGATTTTAGAGAACAGGACACAGGAGCTGCTGCCTCCATCAGTCAGTGTGTTTGTGTTACTGTGTGTTCGACATATACTGTGTTGGATCCAAACGAAACCTTTAAAACACCAAAGTCAGAAAAAAAACACAAACAAACTAACTGATTGAAGCAGCAGCTCCTGTGTTCTGTGAGCTAAAATCCCTGTTTTTGTGAATGTAGTCTGGTGGGTTTTGAAGAGGGTTAAAGGGTCAGTTCTACTAATCCTTTAACTCATGTTAACTGTTGTGTCCTGCGAGGTAAAAGTTCTGTTTTTTTCAGTGGAGTCTGGTTTGCTCTGAAGGATTATTTTGCAGCCTCTTTCACAGCTGAGGTGATCTACTGGACCAGTTCCAACACTTTTTGTACCTACCAGTCACTCAGACACCAGGATGTGGACACAGAGGACCCAGGGCTACCCTTTAGATTACTGTCTTCCCACACGGCGAGTAAAAATATAACATCTCTTTATGTTCTTCTTGACAGAAATGTGTGTTTACGCGAAGAGGAGGTGATTCAGCGGTCAGCGTCTCGTTCAGCCAGACGGATAAAGGTAAGAAATAACTGGAGGTCCGTTTAATACCTGTTCCAGAGCTCTCAAGCATCTTCTCGTCCATGCCGGCTTAGAGTTCGAGATTTAAAGTTGATTCAATACCTTTTTAAAAAAAAGCAGCTGACAGATAAATCTCATCTCGAGGTCCGAGGTGAGGTCGAGAGCTCCAGAGCAGCTACTAAATGGACCTGGAGATGAGGTGGTGTTCTCAGCTGTGTTTCAGCAGCTGGTCCACGTGGGGGCGCTGTGCGCTAAAAGAAGATCAGGTCGACTGAGATCCTCAGGCCTCCTGCAGGTCCTGGAAATCCTTGAAAATGCTTGAATTTTAATGTGTTGTAAAGTTTGAAAAGTGCTTTAATTCTAACAACAATAATATAAATAATGAATAATAAATATAGTTTGTGCTTTTTAGATAAAGACATTTAAGAGCAGCTAATTGAGTCGAGTATATTTAATTTACCAGCAGCTTGAAAATGCTTGACTTTGACTTTGTATTGTGTCTGTATTTGAATTTAACCATTAATCAATCAAGTGGATGCTTTATAAGTTATCGATAATAATGATAATCACATCTATTAAACGGATTCGTGCAGAAAACAAAGTGTTAAAACCTTTAAAGTGTTCTTGTTATCAACAAATCAGTGTTTTGATGTTTCAGCCACAGCAGCCGAGTGTGTGACGACTGAAGAGGATCAATTAAATGAAGTGTGATGGAGTCGGGATGAGGAGTGTTTTATAGTCTGCAGGTAAACACACACACACACACACTCAGAGCGGTGACGACTTAATGTGGTGATAAAAGCAGCAGCGGAGCAGAATTTACCACCGCAGGAGAATAAAGCTGTTAAATTTAGGAGAGGAAACAAAGAGAGAGAGAGAAAACAGAGATATGAGGACAAAAACAACATCAAATCTGAATCAGACGTTTAATTTACATGTGGAGGGTCCAGAGGAAGATGCTCAGACACCAAAACAGACAAACATGAAGAGAAAAGTTGGATGTTTGGCTCTTCTGAGTACACACATACAAAATAAAACAGATTTAGCAAAATGTAAAGTACATAAACAACTCAATAACTAATCACGTAGAAGTAATACAAGAAAATGTATGAATTAAATGTGATGCCTCTTCTTTTAAAGGTTCTGAAACTTTCAAGGAGAACTGTGGTGTTTTTAGTCCTCTGTGTCCACATCCTGGTGTCTGAATGACTGGGAGGTAGTAAAAGTGTTGGAACTGGTCCAGTAGATCACAGTAGGTCCACTAAAAGAGCTTGTTTGATCCACTGACAGGCTCAGAGTGTTATTCTAAGTGTGTGACAGCATCATGGAAAGGATCCCTACAGAGAGAGACCTGGAAGATCCTTTTGGTTTAACCACAAACAGCACACACACCAGACTACATTCACTAAAACAGGGATTTTAGAGAACAGGACACAGGAGCTGCTGCTCTGCTGCTGCCTCCATCAGTCAGTGTGTTTGTGTTCTTGTGTGTTTTTGGTCATGAAGTCCTGTGAGGTAGAATTACTGATTTTGTCAATGGAGTCTGGTGGCTTTTGAAGAGAGCAATATAACGGCTGTACTGTTTCTGTTTTTGTTTTTTTTAAGTTACCTCTGTTAAAACATCAGGAACTAATGCAGGTTTGGTTCTACCACTACGTAAAACTGCACTCTTACAAGTCCTGCACTTCAGTAGAAATACAGAAAAACTGTATTTTGTTTCAAATGTTTTAACTTACATAGAAGATTAGAAAATGGTTTAGAATTGATGAATTTTTTTTTTTTTCTTTTATTCACTTAGTGAGCCGTTGTCTTTTAATGCTGTTGTTTTAAGAAGAGTTATGTAACTTACTGAACTAATCTAAAACTGTAGTGAAGTGTGTGAGAGCGAGTGGGCGAAGGTGTGAAACTAAACTGAAACCTCACTTTATTTGTTAATTAGCTCATCGTGCTGCTGTCTTCAGCACAACGTCGTGACTCATGTGACAAACACGACATTTACTTATTGAATTATTCGGCCTGTTGGCGACGATGATTTAGCGTAACGACGTCCTAAAACCACACGGTCAGAAAATACCTCATTACAATTAAAATCCTGTGTTTTAAAATGTTCCTGCTGCAAAAGTCTGTGAGTTTAATGAGGAAAATGTAGTTAAAGCAGCAGTGAAAGTTATATTTTCTATCATTAGATCTATTTTCTCCATCAGTACGTTGATTGTTCAGTGTTCAATGCTGGAATAACAATAACAAGGAGAGGATTTAAACACAGATTTAACAGTAGTTGTGTTTGTTCTGTCGACTTAGTGGATGTTTTTTTGTAAATTTAGTAAAATAGTTGTAGGATTTTGGTTCAGACTTGACTGCAGCGCTCCAAAACGTGGTCTGGATGGATGATAGAGGAGACGAAGAGAAGGAAAACTGAATAAACAATGAAAGTTGTAGTTGACAGTCGACTCAGAAGATTAAAAGAAACTTAATTTAGAAACCGTAAGACGAACTTTAAGTCAGAATCTGTGTAAAAGACACAAATCTCTGCATGTGTCACATTTAAACTGCAGGATTTGGACAATAAGGGAGCAGCCTGTCGTTCAGTGTTTGGCTGTTTGGAGACAAAACACTGCGTTCAAAATGATGCGTCGCCTCAAATCTGCAGGCTGGAATCCAGACCTGGAGCCGAGCAGGGCTGCAGGACGGCTGCACGCTGCTCTCAGCGAGGCGGCCATCATGCCCATAATGAGGGACATCACCAGGAGGAGGTTTCACTGTAGACGCTGGGATTTTCAGCCAAATGTTGCCTCAGCAGCAGCTCACTGCAGCGGCACTGCTTCTGTGTTTTCAGGACAGCCGGAGCAAACATGGCGCAGCCTAATCGCATCATCTGAATGTAGATTTGAGTCCTTTTTTTTTTTATTTGTTTTACTTCCTGAAAGCCTGAATCCCGTCCACAGGGGATACCAACTGTCCCTGCAGTCTGCCTGTCAAATTCCTCCTGTTTTTCATATTTTCTGTTCATCTTCAGAAGGAAAATCACATCTCAGGCGAACAAATGTTGATAAATATTCTTTTTTTCTTTTCTATATTCCTGTGCCTTCACACTGCTGAAGTTAGAGCTGGTGTTTGCTCTGCAGAGACACGTGGCCTCCGTGTTCCTCCGCGCTGATGTCCGTTATTATTTGTAATCTTTTGATCTGCAGAGATGATAATAATCCTGCCACATGCCTCCCTGATTACCAATGCATAATGCTGAGGCTTTACTCAGAGAGAGAGAGACGCCGGTCGGTGCTCGAGGTTGAAGGATGTCGTTGTTTAAAGGGCGACATGGATCTCAACATGCAGCTGATGTTACTGCTGATATCCTGCGTCTCTGAATATCATTATTTTAATTCCAAAATACCTGCCAGTACTTCTTCTTCTCTGGCTTTTAAATGGTGAAACTAAAAAAACTTTGAGGACTTTTTAAAGGTCAGTTAAATGACGCTCTAAATTGTAGCCTGAGGGGCTGCAAAGATTATTTATTTCATTGATTAGTTTGCAGATTATTTTTTAAATTAATGGACTGCTTGTTTGGTTTTCAAAATGTCAGAAAATATTGGAAAATGCCCTTTTCCCAGAGGGAATAGGGGATTAAAGGGATAGTTCAGATGATTTAAAGTGTGTTACCTACATGCACGCCCCCCCAGAAGCAGGCAGTGTCAGTGTACGCTGTATTTAGAATCAGAGCGCCTGCTTCAAAATCACCAGACTCCATTGACAAAAACAGTCATTTTACCTCGCAGAGCACAGGAGCTGCTGGTCTGCTGCTGCCTCCATCAGTTACTTTGTTTGTGTTATTGTGTAGCTTCAGTGTTTTAAAGGGTTATTTCAGATCCAACACAATATTTGTGTAACACACAGTAACACAAACAAACTAACTGATGGAGGCAGCAGCAGAGCAGCAGCTCCTGTGTCCTGTTCTCTAAAATCCCTGTTTTAGTGAATGTAGTCTGGTGTGTGTGCAGAGAGCGATAGAACGGCTGTGTGTGTGTGTGTGTGTGTGTGTGTGTGTGTGTGTGTGTGTGTGTGTGTGTTCGATATGGTCTTTGGCTTGTCAACAGATACCTTTTTCTTTTTCTTTTTCTTTTTTTTCGCTCTCACTTCACTGCAGGTTAAGAGGCAGAGAAATCAATACATTTCAGTCAGCTCATTGATCATTTAGTCGTCCATGGAGGCCATTTTGAACGGCTGGTTGCATCTTTAACAGCGATCACACACACACACACACACACACACACACACACACACACACACGATTAAATGAAACTATTGATCCATTTAGAGAAACTGTGTCAGAGCAGCAAGTAATGAAGTACATTAAAGACAACAGTAAATAATAGTAAACAAGAATACATAAAGACAGCAGCACGTTGAGGAGATTTAGTCCATCACTGGTTTTGTGTATAGAAACCTGCAAAGTAACAAATAACTAAAAACTACAGTATTTCCCTCTGAAGAGTAGAAGTACGAAGTAGCACGTCGTGAAAATACTCCGGTAAAAGTCCCTCAAGTGAAAGTTTATTTTGTTAAGTTCCTTTTTCACAGTTCACATAATCTCCATTCAGTGGCTCTTCTGACAACAGAATCCACATTTATCACTAAATATCTACGAGAAGTCCTTAAAAAAACATCTAAAAGTTCTTCTCCAAACTCCATCTGCTGATGAAGATCATGTGACCTGATAGAAAGCTCCAGAGATTCTTATTTTAATAAATGCGTGAAGGCAAATATCTGATGAGAGAAGAGATTAGTACAGACTCAAACCGGCCACGTTTGACAAATTAAACCACTAAAGTCGTCACATTTCCAGATATTTATCTCTTGACCTTTAGTATTTGACTGATTGATCGCTGATCGCTGAGGTGGTCGGACCGGAGCTCTAAAACCGCCATGAACTCTAATATTTCTGTCCTGAGAAACAGAGGATGTTCCTGAGAGAGAGAGAGAGAGAGAGAGAGAGAGAGAGTGATGTGCTGTCCCTCCTCGGCTAAGAGGCTTATCTCATCCAGCGTGTAACGGCGAGAGAACAACAAGCAGCCGGCGGCGAAATAAAACACAAATCTGGACTGAATCATCAGGCCACCGGGGCGAGCGAGCATCACTCAACCTGCACAGAGAGAGAGAGAGAGAGATGAAACCATAGAAACATCCCAGATAGCCACAAGCTGCACTACCTGGCCAAAAGTATGTGGACACCTGAACACTGCAGCCACAGTGAACATGAACGACAGATTACATGAAAAATGATGTGTTTTTATCATCGTGCAACTTTTAAACAACCTATTTGCTCCCTTGTCCTTCAACCACAGTCCTCTGATTTCATCTTCAGTCACATTGATTTCCATATACAATAAAAGTATTTCTGCTCCACAATCTTCTTTATAATTGTCCATAAAGTAAAAGTTAATACCAGAATTATACTTTTGGTGTCTAAAATGTTCTGATCCTGCAGCAGGACGACGTCTGTTTGTTTCTGGGCTCTTTGTTTCGTCGTGAGAGGGTTTGTGTCTCCTGCTCCTTTGTTCCTGACAGAAAAGAGCTTTTATTTGCACGGCCATTAAAGGTCACTGTCAGGTAAGTCATATTTTGGCATTTAAACGACTGATGTTGTCATTTTTCTATGGAGGTCCAACTCTGGTGCCGGGTGATTAGATTAGATTCAAGATTAGACTTATTGCTGTTGCACAGACAAGTGAGACAACGAAATGCAGTTGAGCATCCAGCCAGAGGTGCATGCAGTCTGTATACAGGTGATATAAATCACTGGGGGGTGGATATGACTACACTAAGATATGGACACAGTGTTGACTGTGTTAAAGTGTAGCTCTGGTATTGTTAAACCTGGGCCACCAGACTCCATTGACAAAACTGGTCATTTTACCTCACAGAATACAGGAGTTGCTGGTCTAGTTCTACCTCGATTAGTTAGTTAGTTTGTCTCATTGTGTGCTACATGAATATTGTATTGGCTCCAAACTAACTCCTTAAAAAAAAAGCAAAGTCACCAATCACACAAAACAAACAAACTGATCCATTCAGCAGCAGAGCAGCAGCTCCTGTGTCCTGTCCTCTAAAATCCCTGTTTTAGTGAATGTAGTCTGGTGTGTGTGCTGTTTGTGGTTAAACCAAAAGGATCTTCCAGGTCTCTCTCTGTAGGGATCCTTTCCATGATGCTGTCACACACTTAGAATAACACTCTGAGCCTGTCAGTGGATCAAACAAGCTCTTTTAGTGGACCTACTGTGATCAGGTGCAGTTGTCCCAAAGGATCACGTTGCAGCCATTGCAGCCCGTTTGGTGTCTGCTGGCTGAGGTGATCTACTGGACCAGTTCCAACACTTTTACTACCTACCAGTCACTCAGACACCAGGATGTGGACACAGAGAGGACCCAGGGTTAAAAAGAGCAGAGTTACTCTGAGGTCAGGACACTGAGCTGAGGACCAGAAACCAGCCTCAAGGCATTTAAGACATTTAAAAAGCTTTTAAACAGTAACAGGTTCGTGGTCACCAGAGGCTGAATCCTACTCATTTAAGTAGCTTGTTAAAGTCAAATTTCATTGCAGATAATACATTTTACTCAATGTGTTGATTGTATTTCTAATAATTAAAGTAAAGGCATCACGTGACAGACTTTGAAAGCAGCATGTTCCTTCACTTGATTATTCTGTGGTGTCACTACTTTGACTTCCTCCATCTCTGTCAACAGATAATGAAAGCAGAGTGAGAGATGAAGCACTAATGTGTGGCAGGAGGGAGGAAGAGTAGATGATGAATAGAGGCAGAAGAGGAGAGAGAGAGAGAGGAGGAGGAAGAGGAGGAGGAGGAGGAGGAGGGAGGATAGATGAAGCCGGAGGGAGATGAAACAGATTTAGAGACAGAAAGCAGCCGGTGTTTCAACTCAACAGTTTCTCAGCAGCAGGCAAACAGCCTCCTCCTCCTCTTCTTCCTCCGTCCATCCTCCTCCTCCTCCTCCTCTTCCTCCTCTTCCTCCTCTCCATGCCGGCGGAGGTCTCCGCGGGGCTGCCATGGCGAAGATGCGGGTGTCGTACGAGTACTCCGAGGCCGAGGACAAGAGCATCAGGCTGGGGCTGTTCCTGATCGCCTGCGGGATCCTCAGCCTCTTCATCCTGGGCTTCTGCTGGCTCAGCCCGACCCTGCAGAGCCTGCAGAGCAAGCCGGCCAACTGCACGGTGAGCCCGGCTGCGAGCTCCGCGCAGCCCCGCCGACCGCTGCCGGAGCCTCCAGCCTGCACCCCGGCGGTAGTTGTAGTACTTGAAGTAGTATTTAAAGTAGTATTTGAAGTAGTATTCGTAGTAGTACTTGTACTTGTGGGTGTTGCAGTGGCGGTATTTGTGGTAGATGTAGTAGAAGTAGTGGAGGTTGGAGGCTGGATGGAGAAGACAGAAGACAAATCCTCCACTTTTACTGTTATTTCAGACTGTGACAGTGAAGTCTTTGTGTTTGCAGCACTGACAGAAGTAGATTCACTGCTAGTATCAATAAGAGCTCCTGGAACATTAGTGTGGATGTTGGTGGTCGTGCAGCAGCATTATAGGAGATTTTTTTACATTAATACTTAAAAAATAGTGAAGTACTGTTCAGATGTTTACTGAAGTTAAAGCACCAGAAGTGCAGAATATATGTGATAACTGTTTATGGCTTTAATGCTACAGCTGGTAAAGTTGACTTTAATCTGCTGTGTTACATTTATCATTTATCATTTTCTGTAAATAATCCAAAACAACCAAGGCTTCAAAATAAATGTAGTGAAGTACAAGTACCTCTAAACTGAACATTACTACTGAATGTTAAAATTGAGTAGGATTATTGTTTGTGGACAGACAATCAGCTAATAACCAATAATCACAAATAATCTAGATGATTTGTTGATTTACAATCAGTAAAGAGCTTCTAGTTGTATTTAGTTTTAAACTGAATATTTTGTTGTTTTGGACATTTTAAGACGTCAAACATGTCGTATTGTGACGATATGATCTCATGTTATTTCCATATTAATCACTTCTATAGGAAGCTCTACACTTGCTATACTGATCAATACTGGAAAATATCCTTATCAATGAGTGTATTTAAGTATATTTTACTGTAGATATTGAGGTTTTGGTGCAGTTCTACATAATTTGTATGAATTAGGTCGAAGATAAATCAGGATAAAAAAGAACACGGATCAGTCGTATCAGTGATGGACGGTGGAGGTGATCAGATCCGGTCTGACAGGATCAATCCCCGAGTCGTCAATCATCAGTGATCCTGTCAGAGAACCTGTGCGTCACTGCTGTCCTCAGCCTCTGTGGTGTCACTACTGAAGTATTCTGATACATATCGAATGGACCGTCATAATAATTTCACGGAGGCATTCGTGGTCCCCTGAGGATGAAGCTTATTAACTCTGGTGGTCCCCAGCCAGAAGCTGCTCTGTGGACGTTTGCCGTCATCTGATCGGGATCCACCTTCTCTGGCAGCAGAGACCCACGAGCACGCTTGGAGAGATTATATCTCTGGTGTGGGAACGTCTCCGACCCCCCGGGAGGAGCCGGAAGGTGTTGAGGACGATCTTCGGCCTGCAGCCACATGAACCGAATGAGAGAGGTGGAGTTAGGGAGAGCTTCCAGGGCCGAGAGGAAAAGATGAATATGCAAATGCGAACACAAAAGGTCGATCTTCAGTTTGGCTTTTCAGCCGAGGAACACAGGAGACACAGATATTCCCAAAGTTAACATCTGTGGGCTCAACTTCATCGTTATCGTCCTGATTTATCAGCTCAGTGAACGTTTACTGCTCTCAGTCTCTAGTTTACTGTCTTCTTCAGCACAGCAGGACGTTCATTTAGTGGAAGATACACCAGGAAGAGGAGGGGAGGGGCTTGAGGCTTTAGGGCGGGTCACCTCTGGCTCCAAAAACCAAGATGGCGACACCCCTGAAGCCAAACTTGAGGCTTCAAAACAACAGTCACGGCTGCTACGTCCACTTTCTTTATACAGTCTGTGACTCCTTCATGTCAACACCAGATGTGTCCAACCGTGACTTAACGTCAACAAATCGAGGCAGAAGTTCGTAGACTAACAGATCGCCATCGTCTGCTGGTGTTACGAATCCTCATAACCAAAACAACAAACTGATTTGGTTGATTTCCAATGACTCAGGAGAAAACATACTATATATCAGCAGTTTCAGCGCCCTCTAAAGGACCACATGAGCCCAACCATAAGCAAGCAAATCCTTTTATGAATTAAATTTAACGCTCTAAGCTGTCGCAGGTTGGTTAGGTTTAGGAAAAATGATGGTTTGAGTTAAAATAAGGACCAGACAGCAGCGACTGGAAACACACGTTACATTATGTGTAATGTCACCTGGATCTTACGTCACTTAAAATAAGTCAGGTTAAAGTGACTCAACGTTGACTTTTGGTGTCACACAGGACACAAACAGCGGCCTCCTGGGTAAAAGTCATGTGTTTGGCCCTGGCCCGCCTCCCTACGTCACCCTTTATACTACATCACCTGACTTCCTTCTTTGCTAACGTCACAATTACTGCACCACTAGAGGTTGCCTACATGGACACTGGTTGTTTTGAGTTTCGCTTCGCAGCCATCGCCATCTTGTTTTTTTTCCCGTTCCACGAAGGCCTCCTCTGATTGGTTAACGAGCAGCTAGCCCCACCCTAAAGCCCCGCCCCCTCTTTACTGCCCCCTGAAGCCAACAATCAGCGTCTGGTTCTTGATAGTTGGCGAGAACATCCGGTGCTTTATCCCCTGCAGCCGCACCCCAGTCCTGGCTCCAAAACAGCCAAGCAACACAAAGGTGATATTTATGCTTTACTGGAGGTTTTTTCAAGTCGGTTTCTCTATTTTAAAAGAGAGTAATTAGTTTAAATATCCTCCCCAACTTCCTAAAAAACAAGTCTTTTCACAGAGCAAAGTCACAAAGGGCTTCACAGGAGTAAAACTGTTTTGAAAATAGTCAGAATAACGACCACAGGCACCACAAACAGATCTAGAAACACACCAAATGTGAGTAAATGTGTCCTCAGCTGCTTCAGACCACAGAATGAATGTCCAAAGAGCAGCACTGAGCTTTTCAATGGGACCTTCAGACACCAAATGGCGCCACATGGTCTCCTGATCTTTCTACTAGCAGCAGCAGCAGGTTAAAGTTTCCTCTTAAGTGGTGATATATCAGACTGCTGCTGCAGACTGTTTCTGCAGCCACTGATGTTCTTGTTGTAGTAATGTTGTGAAGGACAGGGACGTGTGTGCAGGGTATTTACATCTAATTGGTGTAAAAGTGCAGCCTCACCATCACCTCTCAGGTTTCTCTGCTACTTTTGGAGGGCGTTGAGTCCCAAATGGGGGATTCTTCATTTGCAGAACGTTTCCTATAAGCCTCTGAATTGTTGCCTTGCATCTATGGTTTTTTCCCCTGCTGGAAAACAACCAAGCCAATTAGTATTCTCCTGAGCCCGAGCCAGAAAAATACCAACAGAGAAATTACAGCAAGTGTGGATGAGATCGATGCAGGTGCACATGTTGTACGATGACTTACAGCTTACTTAACAACACATGATTAAATTAAATTAAATTAAATTAAATTAAATGCATTTTGTACGTTTGAAATATATCACAACGTTATGCCATCTTTTTGGATCATAGCCGCCATTTCCTCTCCCTGCGTGGCCAAAAATAAACCTTTTAGTTTTGGCAAAACATTAAAAACCACAGGCCGTTTTTTTTTTTTCTTCCTTCATCACATCGTTTATCTTAATATTTCCTGTTGTCATTGCAGAGGCGGTCTGTCCAGCGTCAGGTCCTTTGGTTCCTTCATGTTGGGGTTTATTAAAGCTGATTGAGCAGCGCTTTGAATCTCTTGGTAGTTTTCATGACATAAATTACAGGCAGCCACAGACTGCACTCCGAGCTGTTTACCGTGGATGATGAATTCATGCCGGCTTGATTTATGTGGCTGTTAGCTTATTGGAATAATGTTTAGAGAGTGGAGGCCTTTTGTCTTTTTGCTTTTAAATCGCACAATACAAACTCACGTGCCAGTGAGAGAGTCCACCCTGTGATTCACTAATCCAAGGCTTAATATATCATCAATCTCAATACTTGGATTTTATTGCGGCTCGCTGACCTCTTTGAGCGACGGAGAAAAGTCAGACTTTTATTAAATCCTCATAGATTGAGTGTGTATTTATTGATATTTACTTTCATGCCTGCAGCTGTTGTGTAATGAACATGGGGAATAAAAGCAGCCATCGCTCTTTATTTTTATCTGACAATGTCACATGTTTGAACAAATACAGTCACATGTATGATCAACTTGCTAGTTACTGTTGCTAATCTATAAAACCCTTCGTATTAAATGTAAACAATGATAATCTGGTATTCAGGAGACTAAAGCAGCTTCTTATGACAGCTTTCTATAGCTAGCTAGTTAAGCTAATGATAGCTACATGAGCTGTTTGTTTTAAACCAACTTATTTTACTTATTGCAATGGCTACATACATGATATCAAGATAAAAGATAGATGCTAAAGCTAACAGGTCCCAGGTGAACAGTTAGCATCCCCAGAAAACAATGGAAATAGTAGTGGTGTTGTTTTATTATAGGTCTAATAAAATGACTCTATTTAGCTGCTTAGCTTATCTTACAGGCTTGTTTGCATTTTCCTCAATCTTAGTCTTAATTTGTAACGTCAGAAAAGTCTTTTAGGATGAAGTTCAGCTGATGTATTTGGCTATTTCAGTTATACTCGCATGAAGTGCTCGAGTGTAAGAACAAGACAGATCTGCTAACACTTTCCTAACTGTTTTTGCTCTTTTGAACTTAACCTGTAACCCCACAAACTAGTGAAATGCTCAGAGGCCTCAGCTGCAGTTACCTGTGTGAGTAGTCAGCTAGTTAGCCAGACATGCTAACGTTAGCAGCACACAGTAGAGTTTAATCCTTTTCCTCACACGTTTGCTCTTGTGTTTTTGTAATAGCATTACACTTGCTGTGCGTCGCTAACACTTGCTAAGCTAATACCGAATAGTTGCTTTTCGGGAAAGTGGTTCAGTTATTAATCAATTCCCTAAAAAATATGTACATAACTGATTGAATCGTGTGTTTATCTATTGAAGATAAAACTGAATCATGTGTAGCTAAAGACGTATTTGTCCTCCCTCCAGGTGGTGTCGGTGTTGCGTCCGGAGGAGATGTTCGAGTGCGTGTTCACCTGCGGGACGGACTGTAAAGGGACGTCGCTCTATCCCTGTCTGCAGATCTTCGTCAACAACTCGGAGTCAAACTCTGTGGCCCTGCTGCACTTTGATGAGCAGCAGCTGGTCCTCAACCCAAAGGTACAGCAAAGCTCCTTTTATTACCATATCTGTGGTCTACTTTGGTGTGGAATTGGCAAAATCTGGCTCTTTAATAACATCTTGAGTTCCATATTGAGATTTTACTCAAACATTAAAGCTAAATCTCTTTTTAGCTTGTAAATACTAATATATCTACTTTATTATACATTCTCACTCACAGTTACTAGAAGCAGTTTAGTTTGAGTGATGTGTTGAGCTGATGAAGTGTTCGCTAAGCTAGCTGCTGTGGCTAATATTAGCCAACTCCAGTGTTGGAAACCAACTGTACTTAAATATATTTATTTATATATATTATTATTATTATTATTATATAAATATATTATTATATTAGTTTCCTCAGAATCACTCACAATAATCTGAGGCGATTACATTTTAGCCAAAACTGAATTTATTTATTCCGTTTTATTGTCCAGCTGTTGAACTTGAGATACATGACAGATAAACACGGTGTTGAACTGGTCGGACTGGGGCGGAAACACCAGGTGCCCCTGAAGGATGGGGCCGGTAAAATCAGGTGAATCTGTCGGGAGAGTTTTAGTCTGATTTGTTTTTGTATCGCAGCTGCCTGAAGTCATGAGCTGAGCAGAAATAGACCAAGTGAGACACGACACGCCATTAAGACACTCAGTGTGTGAATGAAGGACTTAAAGCACCATTAACAAACAGCTGATACCGAGTGTGTGTGTGTGTGTGTGTGTGTGTGTGTGTGTGTGTGTGTGTGTGGTCAGTGATGGCCAAAAGTACGTGGACACTTTGTTTTTTCTGGTTTGGTTTTTGGCTTCTTGGGTCCAATGAAAGGAAATTTCCAATTGCGTTTTGGAGCAGAGGAGGCGGCAGGAAGTCAGGCAGAGAAACAGCAAAGAGAATCTGCTCATTTTCAAAATAAAAGCCCCCATGCAGACTGTCAGTGGTATATTCCAGCAGCACATCAGTATTATTCTCTAATGGGGGGGCACCAGGCCAGACGTCAGCCGCTCAGAGGGGTTTTAACACCATGACGACTAGAGATTCATCCTGGATGGAGAAACACTCTGACTGTGACTTTAGCTGCTGTCTGTAGCTGCAGCACAACAAAGCAGGAAGTACATCCAAGAAACACATTTAAAGCAGCAGAAGAAGAAACGCGGCCCGTTTGATCCCGTTAGAAACGCATTTAAAGCAGCAGAAGAAGAAACGCGGCCCGTTTGATCCCGTTAGAAACACATATAAAGCAGCAGAAGAAGAAACGCAGCTTGTTGTTCTGACATACATCGTTTTTCAGATTATTCCAACTCAGCCTGAATGCACCATAAAATCAACCTCACGGCTTTGAATCAGGGTTTGGCTTTGTCAAACACCTGAACTGTAAACAGCCCCTTTAGCATGAAAAGTAAGAGGAAGGAACTGCTGCAGATTAAAATTATCTTGTTACATTTCTGTGATGACAGTTTAAAATCTTCGACAGCATCTCACACGTGTTTTTCCTGACAAGCAGACAAAAAGACATCCAAGAATTCCCAGTTTTAAACCTTGAACCTCACTGAGGCCACCATGTCGCCCTGCAGCTGCACCAACATAACGGTTCAAACTGGCTCAAATATTCCCACAATGCATCTGGCACGAAGCTGCATGGGCCACATATGTGCAGGCTCACAGTCTCTTGGTAGCATCTTACTCACATTCACGCCGTGTTTGGATTGTTTATCTTGCACTCTAAAGCGCTGTGCAGTGTTTGTGCATCTGAACACTGATCAACCCAGACTGTTTGGGTGGGATTTCATGGTCTTTGTTTTCATGGATGCAGGACAAACTTTGGGCCATGTAGTGCAGGGAATACCCCACATGAGAGGCACTGAGCGGAGGCGATGGGCGGGTCCTGAGCTGGGAAACAAAATAAAAGCCTCCAGTACGGTCAGTGTGTGGGACATCTTCCTCCTCTCACCTTCCTCTTCTTTAGAGCACGTCTGGGTCGTCGCTACAGCAACAGAGTAAATATAGAGGGGAGAGACGGCGCGTCATCGATGCCGCTCAGTCGCCATGGCGACGGCTACAGAGATGATGCGTAGAGACGGAAAAAGAGAGAGAGAGAGAGAGAGAGAGAGACAAGTCACGCTTCATTCAGAAATCCTTTAATGTCTAATAGGAGAGAGAGGAGGGGGTTGAATACCAGGATGGATGTTACGCTGCCTCACTCATGAGCTCGGTGACCTTTTTATATATAAATAATAAGGGAGGGAGGGGAGTCACGCTTCACACAGAGGGCCTTTACTGCTCCACCCCCTCAAAGCTCTGAATTTTAAGAATGAAAACAACATTAACGGGGAGCTTCGGTATTTTTAAACCTGGGCCCTATTTTAATTTTTCTGTAGCTGTGAAACGGGCTGCAACGTGATCCTTTGGGACAACTGCACCTGATCACAGTAGGTCCACTAAAAGAGCTTGTTTGATCCACTGACAGGCTCAGAGTGTTATTCTAAGTGTGTGACAGCATCATGGAAAGGATCCCTACAGAGAGAGACCTGGTAGATCCTTTTGGTTTAACCACAAACAGCCGTTATATCGCTCTCTGCACACACACCAGACTACATTCACTAAAATGGGGATTTTAGAGGAGAGTTGCTGGTTTTGATCAGTTAGCTTGTTTGTGTTATTCTGCGACTTTGGTGTTTTAAAGGGTTAGTTCAGATCTAACTAAATATTGGTTGAACACACAGTAACACAGACAAACTAACTGACTGAGGAAGCAGTAGAGCACAAACTCCTGCGTCCTCTGAGGTAAAATCCCTGTTTTTGTGAATGTAGTCTGGTGTGTGTGCAGAGAGCGATATAACGTGGTACTTTTACTTTAAGTGAAAGATCTGAACTCTGCAGTAAATCTGTCATTGAATGAAGTGTTGTTGTACAGACACACAGTTAATTGCACTTGTGTCTAAAATGGCCGCCGTGTGTGCAGCAGCTGACTGAGCGACAGGTGAAGAGAGAGACCAGCAGTTAATTGGTGTTGTGTCTTTAGGGGGCGACTCGTTAATGGAGCCGCCTGTGGACCAGATGACTGACATGACATTAAGATCAACGGCAGCAGCAGACGGTTTCAGACAGCAGCCGTCTCCACGTGTTCAGATGTGTTAAAGGACCATTTCACTTTAGTAGACAAATACCGGGCTCTTATTTTGGTAGGTTTGGTCCTTATTCAGAGGAAACAAATTGTCCGTCGAAAGCTTTGACCTGCTGTTCATTTATTCAGAAGGTCGTTATTTGTTTTTCTAAAATGTCTAAAAGTAAATAACATAATAATATAAAATAATATATATATACTATAACAATAGTAAATAATAATTAAAAAATGTAAAGAAACAATAATAAAATTAATAAAAAATAATGTTAGAAAGAAAAACCAAAAAAACATAAACAGTGAAGTAAAAATTAAGTTAATCAAAAGTAAACAAAAGATAAATTCATGAAAAAAGTAAAATTAAAAAGTGCAATAAAAATAAGCAAAAATATATTTTTTTAAAAACTAAAAATTAAATAAATTAAAAATTATTAAAATACAATCAAACATCTAAAATTATATATATGAAATGAATTAAAAAAAGATAGATAGATAAAGAAAATAAAGACCAACGGAAAAGAGGATTATTAATAAAGCTGCTGTTAGCTCTGTTTTTAGTAAATTACACTTTTATTTTGGAAAAACCAGACTATATTTCATTGTGTCCAAGTATATTTTCAATAGATTTTAGTTAAACTGAATTAAAATGAGTTGCCGTGGATACTGACGTCCTCTGCCTGCAGCTCTTCGCCTCATTACTGGTCCAAGTCCAAACTGAGACACCCTGAGCTCTTCTTATCTTCACGCCCGGACAGCCGGACCCTTGTCTCGCGGTAAAATGTCGCCGTGTCCCTTCTGAGATTTAAAAGTGACTCAGAAACTAAAATTTACTACGTCACTAAACTCGTGTTGTTCTGAACAGCAGATGAAACAGAGCTGCAGTATCATTATTAATAACATGTATGGAAACTAGTTCTTCTTCTACACATGGACGCTCCAAAGCTACACCAGGGTCCATTCATTTTTTGGCTGTTTTTACCATAATCTCATCCTGAGGCCTCTCCAGCTGCTTGTTATTATACCTCTGGTTTCAGTTGTGTTTTTAAACTTATGTAGCTTTCTTCTGACATAAAATCACACATGCTTTAAACTTTTTAGATGTTGTTGTTGTTG